>NW_026125237.1:0-125852 GCF_943737965.1 Phodopus roborovskii | reverse complement strand
GTGTGGCTTGGGCAGACCTCTCCTCTACTTTAGCATTTCCTCATTCATACATCTAGTTGTTGAAGATTCAAAAAGATCACATTTTGGGAACTTGTTAGAATAGGATCTAGCCCTGGGAATAATCACTTTTGCTGCCACCTGTTACTCCCGCTGGTCCCTTGTTCCACTAGGGAGAGGCTGGAGAGAGAGAGAGAGAGAGACTGAGGAATGGGGGAGGTTGAGTCTTGGGGCTAGGAGCAGATGGAGGGCCACCCTTCACCCCAGTGTGTGCTAAGGAGGAAGGAGGTGGGACACAGCTGCTGGGCAGCACAGACCACTTCCTGACCCAAGAGCCTGGCACATATTCCAAGGAGCAGGACTACCAGCCTGGCCATCTCAGCCCTCTCATGACGATAGAAAAGGGAAGGGAAAGAGGAAGGGGAACTGGGAGAGAAGAGATGAAGCATAGAGGAGACTTGGGCAATGTTACCTACCTAGCCCTGCCATGCCTTGAGTGGTCCAACAGGAAGTGAGGACTTCGAGCTCATCCAGGGCATCCTGCTCCCATTTGTATCAAGTTTATAGGTGCATTCTGCCACCTGACCTGTACCAGCCAGGTGCACACACCCACTCATCCACATCCCCAACACATGCTCATCATAGACCCACCCACCACAAAGGAGCACCATCCCTCATCCAAGAAAACAACAGACCCCTTTTGCCTATTTTCAGAGAACAAGCCTCATGGCCATAGCAAGGTATACTCAGCCACTCAATCACAGGACACAGATGCACACACATGTTACAGCTGGCACCCAGAGACCTAAGACCCTCACCTGACCACAATGCACATCTACTCCTCCCTAACCTGGCACCCACAATCCTCACTTAGCCACACACTACAGAAGCACAGCATGAAGTCACACACACACCCCCACACTCTTGGTTGAAGACCTAGGCCAAGGAATCCACCAGGGCCTCACCTGACTACGGAACATGTGTCCCTACTTAAGATACAGGGAACACACAATCACAATTCTTTCTCACAGACAAGCACATTATATCCACTCACACATGCACAGACCACTCACCACACTGTTTTTCACATTACCACCTATCATCCTACACTTGGCACATCCTCTTAGCTGAAGCTGAGGAGGGGCTCTGGGGAGCTAAACCACTGGAGTGAGCCCTCAGTCCTCACTCAGGAGTGGGGGAGAGAAGGGTATAGGCAGCCGCTCCCTCTCTCCCCTTTCCCCCCCCAGTCCGTGCTATGGCTACTGCATTGCAGGCACCGCCCACACCTCGTGAGCAACTGGGCTGAACTGGGGACCCGACCCCAGGGCCCTGGCAGTCGGGGACAGCTTCCAGGCTGCGCTATGGAACAGGGACGCGTGGGGCCACAGACGCTGACGTCACAGGGCCGAAGAGGATGGCTGGAGGGGGCGCCAAGGGCTCAGGTCTCCCCTACATTCCTGCTCAACCATTTCCACCCCCACCTACCGTAGCGGACCCCAAAGCTGCGACCCCAGCTACTACGCTAGCTCCCCAATGACGTCATTGCTGGAGGGGCTCAGGGACTCTCCTCCTCGGTCCCTCTCTGGGGCTCCCCTCCGCTTGTCCCCTCTACCTCTCTCCAGCTCTGGCACGGTCCCCACCACGCCCTGGTACCTCCTCCCTCAGCGGCTCGCTGTCCGGAATGAGTGCTGCGGGGCACCCCCGCAGTCGCCACCTTCCTCCGGCATGGTCGGCTGCTCCGGCTGCCGGGCCCGGCCCCGGGCATGATAAGCGGTAGGGCGCGGAGGGCTGCGGCGCTGCCCGAGGGGCGTCCGCTCGGCTCGGCGGCCGCTGTGGAGTGCGCCGAACCCAGCCCGAGCAGCGCCCGAGCGCGGCGGCGTTGGCGGTCGAGGTGCCCGGCGCCCCCGCCCTCCGCTGACCCCGCCCCCGCGGCACCGGCGGCGCCGCCGGCTGCGCTCAGCACGGCGGGCGCCCTGCCTCTGGAAGCCCGGTCTGGGCCGCCGCCGGACGACTGGCTTCTCTGGCTGAACTCGCGCTGGCGACCTTGGGCGAGTCCTTGCTCTATGGCGCTTGAGTCTCTCCAGCTGTGTAATAAGCTGGGTGATTCTGCAGGTGGGGTGGGCAGACCCGCAGGGTCCTTTCGGGAGGGAATGGGTCCAGCGATAAACCCACCCAGACTCCACCCCAGAAGTCTCATTTGCTGGGCTCTGCTTAAGGCCTGGAGGGGCTGACTGGAGCTAGGGCATCAGAAACTCTCGGGCTGCACGACTTTTGACCATCGTATTCCCACCCCTAAACTCAGCTTTTCGGAGAAATGAATATGGGAAAAATGTTGGATTAAATTCACCAATCTTCTCTGGGACTTGGGTTTTCCTGAATGAAACAGCCTTTTCCCAGTTGCATAACGTAGCCCTCAAGAGGCTGGGTTCCTTTTCACGACCCAGGCTTGGGTCTAGATTCTTGCACCCAAGCCAGCCCCCAGTTGATAGGACAGAAGGAGCTGTAATGCTAGAGTGGGCTGTTCATTCTGTGTTTGAACAAAGGGCAACTCCAAGATTATTTGTTTGAACATTAAAAGATGATGTAACAGGTATAAAACAAGCCTTTTTGTCCTTGTGTTTGCTGTTTATTTATTTGGCTTTTCAAGACAGGATTTCTCTGTATTGCTTTGGAGCCTGTCCTGCAACTCAGGAGGCTGGCCTCGAACTCACAGAGACCCGCCTGCCTTTGCCTTTCGAGTGCTGGGATTAAAGGCGTGCACCACCAATGCCCGACTTTTTTTATTTTATTTTTTGTTTTATTTTGAGACTTGGTTTCTCTATGTAGCCCTGGCTGTCCTGGCCTCAAGCTCTCAGAGATTTCACCTGCCTCCCTCTGGAGTCTTAGGGTCTGTGGTAATTTAAGAAAAGCTGCGAACAAGATGGGTTTTTGTTAGGAAAGGGGATCATAAAAAGGAGAAAGGGAAAGGGAAGACCAGCTCTCTGGGGACAGGAGCAGCAGAAGAGAGGAAGAGAGGTGGGGGGTGGGGGGGTGGGAGGTGGGCAGGGCCTTTAAAAAGGGAACATAGTGAAAACGCACAGATTGTGCTCTTAGTGGCTAGCAGCTGAGGGCATATCCTGTCAGAACCCCAAGGGCAGGCACTATAGTATACAGATGCCTGAATACTAACACCACCATCACCTGATTTTTTGTGTGTGTGTATTTACTTTTTAGATTTTATTTTGTCAGTATGGGTGTTTTGTTCTGCATGTTTCTTCATCACATGACTGCTGTGCCCGTGGAGGCCAGAGAGAGTGTGTTGGATCTCCTGAACTGGAGTTACAGATGATTGTGAGCTGCCATGGGATGATGGGAAGCCCAATTCAAGGTCTTTTGGAAGAGTAAACAGTGGTCTTAACTGCTGAGCCATCTCTCCCAACTGCCCCCATTTGTTTACTTATTATTGGGCACAGATGTTTGCTGGCTATCTTCTTTTAAAAAATAATTTAACTTTTTATTTATATGCATTGGTGTGAAGGTATCAGATTCCCTCTGGAATTGGAGCAACAGACAACTGTGAGCTCCCATGTGGGTTGCTGAGAATTGAACCCTGGGCCTCTGGAAGAACAGCCTGTGTTCTCAACAGCTGAGCCATCTCTCCAGCCCCTGCCGGCTATCTTCGATGTATAATTAGTATGCTTGAGTACTAGGAGGACATAGATGTGGGGAATGACATAGTCCCTGTCCTCATGGAAGCTATCCAGGGAAAAGTCTGGCCAAAGAGGAGTTCAAAACCCAGACTCTGGTGTCCCTCTGGGCCAGGGTCAGGGCCTCTGTTCCCTTTGTCCCTATGTAAGAACTACAGTGACCACCCCATTTAAAATGTAAGTTTATTTTGTGTACCTCTCTCTGGGTGAGATGTATGTGAAGGGGAGGCCTTTTAGCCACTATGCAAGTGTGCAAATCAGAGGATGACCTTGGGAGTTAGTTCTCTTTTTCCACTCTGTGGGGCCTGGGGATTGAATTTAGGGCCTTGGGATTGGCAGCCCTGCTGAACTATCTCACAAGCAGGCTAATGTGACTCTTAAAGGCTCTAGGCGAATTGATAGGAAGGGAAAAGGGCATCCCAGGTGGAGAAGCAAAAGCAGCCGTTGGCTCTCATGGGCTGTTTGGGGAGTAGGAAGGTATCACTTTATGCAACAACACGGTAATCAACTCCAAATATCGGGGGTATGTCATGCTCTCTGGAGAACAGTGTGTGAGGAGATGTCTTCTGAGGGTGGGAGTGGTTACAACCTGGGTGGGAAGAAGAGTCTGGGGAAACTAGGAACAAGGCTTAATGGCCCTTACCTTTGAGATCACAGGATTGGGCGATGACTAAAAGGAGCCCGAATGCAATTGAGGAGACAGATCAGCACACTTCTGCTTCCCCAAATCCACCAGACCACACACACCCACTGGGAGGAAATGGGACAAGGCCCAATATGGATTCCTCCTCCCATGTATACTACCAGAATCTCCAGAATTTCGGACCTTCTGGGTCTTTTCTGTTCACTACCCCGTGCGTGCGTGCGTGCGTTTGCGTGTGTAGACGACGTACGCGCGCGAGCACATAATGTATTGAGCACGATCTTAAAGCCACCCTAGAGACCCTCCTGATTTGAGTGGATAACGGCGAATGCTAAAGGGCATTTTCAGCACCGGCTGACGGACAGCACCCTGCTCGAAAGGAGTGGGAGGTTGGAGGCGGAGTCAGCGTTTGAGGGTTCTGGACGGAACTGTCACTTTGCTTTAAGCAGGCAACAACATCACATTCTGCCTGCCGGAGCTCCGCTACAGGACTGGGTGAATTGGAGGAAAGAGAACACAAGACGGAGGACAGAGATCGGTCAGAGCTTGACCGACCGCTACCTCTCCTCCTGGATTCGTTGGGGGCGGAGCCAGCTCTGTAGCTGTGTGGGTCCGGGAGCTCAGTCTTCCTACCGGGTAGTCGTGGCAGGGAACGTCCGCCCCTCGGCGCAGACGCGGAAATAAAATTTTACATCTTCCCCACCTATTGGCCGGTCGTGCCTGAATTAATAAGCCTCCTACTCAATCGGAGAACGTCTTGAATAGCTATGCCCCCTATCTATCGGAAGTTGACTATGGCCAAAATCCGCGATTTGGCAAAGGCTCACGAGTAGCCAATTGGAAGTGTGCGAGGGCAGAACTAGCTTCTCCGAAAGGCCAATGGGTAGACAGCGGAGTGTGACGTGACGGACATGGCGGCCGCGATCGGCCAGCTCTGGTACGTGTCGGGCTGTCTGCTAACTTCGGTCAGTTGTGCGCCAGAGAAGCAACTGTTTCAGTAGTGTTTGTACCAACGACTCAGCGCAGCCAACCCTTAGGTAGAGCAATCGTCGTGGCCATGGCTTATCACTCGGGATACGGAGCCCACGGTGCGTGAGTAGTGGGGAGGGCGGGGGCGCGGCCTGGCAGCAGGGTGCTAAAATCCCCTGCGCGACCACTCACCTGAGGGAGGGGGCCTGCGGTGACTGCTGCCTAGGGCGGGGAGTGTCTCTGGGGTTCCTGCCCTGCCACACTACCAGCGTGACCTGGACTTTCGCCCTTGCTGGCCGGTCCTGAGATTAGGTTGCGATAGCACAACTGGAATCCCCAAGTCTGGATCCTGCATGAACCGGCATCGCCTTCAGAACTTCCTTTCTCTGTTATAACTCTGGCAGCATTCCTGATCACTGTCCAGGGACTCCGATTAGGCAGCTGTTGCCGTTCTGGTGATCGCACTCAAGTACAAACTCTAGTATTCAGGGATCATCTCCTTCATAGACTTCCCAGAAATCCCGAGTGGGCAGCCACTTCTAGGCACCTTCCTTTAGCATGTAGTAAAGGATTGCTCCAAAAGGAGAGATCTTTCTTCAAACACATTCTGACTTTTCCCTCAACAATTGTTTGGTGTTCCAGGACCTATGCACAGCTTCTCAGCCTGGGGAAAGGGCAATGGTTTGGGTTTGCTCTGTATTTCTGTTATCTAGTTTGGTACCTCCACACCTGTAGGTTCCAAGCACAGGACCCGGGCAGCTCCAGATTCTCCTCCTCTCTTCGATGATCCAAGTGGTGGCTATTCCAGCCAACCAGGTGGATACCTAGCCCCAGGAGCTGATGTAGCCCAGTGTCAACCACCTGCTTGGAGACCCAATGGCCAATATGGCTATGGCCTATGGCAGTTCCATAGCATCCCCAAGGGAAGGACATAGTGCACAAAGAGGTGTGGGCCTGTGCTCAGGGAAAGGGTGACAGGGTTTCCTGGCTAGGGTTGGGATGTCACAGGGTCCCACTTGACTCCCCAAGCAGCTTTTGGGAAGAAACACACCCACAGTCTCTTTCTCTACTCAGCTGCACCGTTTTGTCTCTGTGAACAAACTCAAGTATTTTTTTGCTGTGGACACAGCCTATGTAGCCAAGAAGCTAGGACTGTTGGTCTTCCCATACACACATCAGGTGAGCTGCATGCCTCTCCCACTCTCGATAACCTGGTCCTCAGACCTCAACCCCTTTATCCTTTTTTTTTCTCTCTGCTCCTGCTTATGTGACCCCTGCCACTGCCAGAACTGGAAAATGCAATACAGCCATGATGTGCCTCTGCCCCACGGAAAGACCTCAATGCTCCCGACCTCTATATCCCCAGTGAGTCTCTGATGTGGGTTTGGGGACATAGAGGTACTGGTGCTTTTCATGTGTGACTGTTGCTAGACACTAGGTGGACAGGGTGACCATTAAGAAACTTCCTGAAGCTGGTGGCACATAACTTTAGTTCCAGCACTTGGAAGGCAGAGGCAGGCGGATCTCAGTGAGTCTGAGACCAGCCTGGTCTACAGAGCTAGTTCCAGGACAGCCTCCAAAGCCTGTCTAGAAAAAACAAAACAAAAAAGAGAAACTTCCTGAATGTGACCTTGATGTTTCCATAACACCTTCCTGCCTTTTAATTTGGACGCTGTCTCTCCAGCCTGGAGCACTAGGTTTTTACTTGGCCTAGCAGCTTCTGGCTATAGGACTTTTAGGCTGGTTCTTTCAGCCTTTAGTAAAGCAAAACTAAAAATGGCTTCTACCTCAGAATTGTGGGAGAGCCAAGGAGATGCTATGTGCTGTGTATCCTACTGGGCACAAATAAAACATACCACACAATAATGCTAGCTGTTGTTGGGATATGCAGGGAAGGAAGTATGGGAGAAGCTAGAATATTGGTAGACTTGAATGCCTAATGAGGGGCTCTAGGTGAGGAAGCCAGACTAACTACTTCCTTTTCTCTTGGCAGCCATGGCCTTCATCACGTATGTGCTGCTGGCTGGCACGCACTGGGCATTCAGAAAAGGTTGGTGCTAACCCCCCTTCTGGCTTATCTCCCTTCCTTTATAGGCAATCTGTGTCAGATCCTGTAACAGGTCCCAGCTCACCCAGTACTACCCTTATGCTACCCTTAGCCTCTCACCTCATTCCTGCTACAGGATGGCTCATTCTGACCTACCTTCTCCCATGGCTGCAGGTTCTCCCCGAGGTGTTGGGCCTGTGTGCGAGCACAGCACTGGTGTGGATGTTAATGGAGGTGCTGGCCCCTGCTTCTGGGCCTCTACCTGGCCACTGTACGCAGTGAATTGAGTACCTTCCACCTCTTGGCCTAGCGGTTACAAATATGTGGGGTGAGTGTCTGTGGGCTGAGAGTAGCTTGAAGGATTGCAGCCCCATCTTTTGAACCTCTAGCTGCAGCTAGAGATGCTTTTACCCCATCTCATCCCCCAGCTCTACTCCAACAGCCTCCTCCTGTAGCTGGTTGCTTGAAAGGAGGCTGAGGATTTATGAGTTATCTTGGGGAGCCCAGGGAAGAGATTCCAGTCCTGGGACTGAGTCCTGAACCTTGCAGATCCATTTGGAGTCTGGTTCCTTATAGGGACAGCCTGGTGTCATGGGTCATGGTGTTGGGTGGCTCTAAGTCCTGGTAGATAGGGCCAGTCTCGGGCTTGGACCTTACTTGTCCATTCCTGCACCCCCAGGATGATCCTCAGTGTGATCACAGGGCTGCTCTTTGGCAGCGATGGCTACTACGTGGCTCTGGCCTGGACATCATCCGCGCTTATGTACTTCATTGTGAGTGTGGGTTGGTCCCTCCCCTCTTCTCGGCTGGGTCAACTCTGGGGCATATTTCCCCCCCTGGCCCAGCCTCAGCATTTCTCTCTCTAGGTGCGTTCTTTACGGACTGCAGCCTTGGGCCCTGACAGCATGGGGGGCCCAGCTCCTCAGCAGCGTCTCCAGCTGTACCTGACCCTGGGAGCAGCTGCCTTCCAGCCCCTCATCATATACTGGCTGACCTTCCACTTGGTCCGGTGATACCTGGTCCCAGGTGGCACTGATTTTTCCATACATTGAAGATTTGGTTTCCTTGACTTGGCTTGACCCTGGTTCCTGGGGCCCACAGGAAGCCATGGACAGATACCTCTGGGTCTCCCCTGTCCAGGAGCCACCTCAGTTGGGGGCTGTTTAGGAGAAGGGTAGGTAGATCCAGGGAGAGCACCCTGGAGGTGACTTACACAGCCTTGAAAACAGCTGGAAGGGTTGCATCAGACACAGCTGCAAAGGGAGGGTGGAAGAGTGGTTGCCAAGGAGACCTCCAAGGCCTCAGACACATCTGAGAAAAGCCTGGAGCTAGCACAGTGAGACTGGGTATGCTGGGGATTTAGGTCCAGGTCACCCTTCAGATGACCCCATCCTAACCTTCCAGGAGCAGAACTGGGGCTTGTTTGTCAGTAGTTTATTCATCTTTTGTCACAAACGGCCGGGAAGGGGGTGCCGGACTCCTCCAGGCAACATAGAAAACAAATAGGACCAAGGGACAGGGTGGGCTGGATTTGGGATAAGTAGAGATAGGGTTGGAAAGAGAAGTCTGGGGAGGGGAGAGGGCAGACTAGGGATGGGGCTGCCCCCATATTGAGCCTGCTCATTCCTGGTGCAGGTGCCCCCCACCTTCAGGGGGAGCTTTGGGGGTGAGGGGCCAAGGGGGCTGCCCAGAATTTCCAAGATCAAGGTCTGCCTGGTGGCAGGGCCCAAGTTCCCCTGAAATGGACAAGACCCGGAAGTCCTGCCCCTTCCAGGACAACTGCCATGCCTAGCTGCAGGCTAGCAGAGGAGCCCCCACCCCTGTTTAGAGCTTTGCCTGGCCCTAGTTGGAGGGGGAGAGCTCTGAAGGCGGGGGTCCCCGCAGCAGCAGTTGTGGGGTGGAGAGGCTGGAGGCACCAGTGCCCCCTGTCTCCCAGGGCTGAGGCCTCTGTGGCCAGAAGGGCAGGGCTAGGGGTGCACAGGCGTCCGGTCCATTCTGGGCTTGCTCCCTGGCCGGCTTTACCCTTAGAAGCTCACCAATGTATAAACCATACTGTGGGGGAGATGAAGCTGTGAACATGTGTCCTGAGAAAGCCTACCACCCTTCCCAGTCATGCCCTGGATTGTGTATGATCCTCAAAGGCAAAGAGAGACTGGGAACTGAGAGCCTGACGTCTAGGATACCCCTTGCCTAGTTTCCAACTGCTGTGGTCAAAGCCTCACCTGTACAGGTAATAGAAGAAGGAGAGCAGGTAGAAGGCGAGTTTGCACCAGGACTCCTTCTGGCAGTAGTTGAGGATGTCAGCATTCATGATAGAGACCGCATCATACATGACCTCAGAGCCATCCGCGGGACGGTGGAAGTACCTGGGGTGAGGGAGGCCTGAGTCCCCCTCTAGCCACCCAGGTCTGACCCTCATCTTGCCCTGCTGCCATCTTCACCCTCCCCAGGTAGTTGCTGCCCCCCACCTCCAGAGGTGGTAGAAGAGGAGGGGGATGTTGAGGCCCAGGGTCACCCACTCTGCTGCACACAGAAACATCAGACAGAAGAGGCCGGGATAGAATATTCCGGGACCACCAGCTGGGGGAGTGAGGGTGAGAGGTCAAAGGCCTGGTCCCCGGACCAACCCAAGCTTCAATGCACAGAGGGCTAATGAGGTTTAGGAACTGCCAACCCACCATGATCTGAGAACTAAAAGGCCTCAGGTTGCCATTCCCGCCCTCTTAGGCGGCAAAGTGGATCAAACAGGCTGAAGAGGAAGGCCTCCCTGCCAGCTACAAAGAGGGAGGGCAGCACTAGCTAGGAGCTCCTGACCCCTGCCCTGACACTGACCTTCCTCAGGAGGCAGCAGATGCGTTCGATGTTTTTCAAACGCTCGCGCTGTAGGAAAGGAAAGGGCCTAGATAAGGAAGGCCTAGGAGCAGAAACCAGGGCGCCTCCCATGGCCCCACATGTGGTCGCCAGATGGCGCCAGAGCACTCTGCGGTATCTGCCTCTCAGGAAGCAGCCGCGTCCCCATGGTGACTGCCGCCATGGAGGGGGCCTTCACCCGCATCTCCATGGCAACGGCCCGGAGCCTGGAAAAGGCTGCCCCACCAGAAGGATGCCGAGCCCCGAAGCCAGCTCCAGGTGCTTGCGAGGGCGGGAACTGGGGAAAGGGCAGGGTCACCTCACCGTCCCCCCCACATCGCACCCTCATCTTCCCGACTCCCATTCCCACCTTCCACCCATGACAAAGACAAACGGACGGACACACCCAGCACAGCACATGTATCACTTACTGCCCGCGCTGGGTTCCCCTGGTCGATGGGGTTCTTGAAGTCAGTCCGCAGCTCATCAAAGGCTATGATCTGGGGGTAGGGGGGGGGCATGTGCCTGTCAGGGGTTGGGGCAGGCCCACCACCACCCTGGACACCCCAGGCCCCAGATGGCTCAGAGGAAAAGAACATGGGCCTCTTGGAGGAGCTGGATGGTAACACACATACCATACATGCCTGAACTTTAATGGGATAGGGATTTATACTTGGGGACCCTGACATATGGAGCTTATTGCAAAGTGAAGAAGTAAAACGACGGGTCTTGGCTCAAGTTCACACAGCAGTCAACAATGGAACCCTAATGTCTACTGCACTCCCCATACATTTCAAGACATGGCCTCTCCTCTCCCAGGCCTCATGCTGAGCACATGCTGAACCCTGGAGGGCTGCAACACCGCACTTGTCCAGGGAGGCACCTCAGGGGTTTGGGGAGAGAACTCTTGATCAGTGGTGAGGGGTAGAATGGGACTCCATATGGGTTGGTGGGTTCAAGCTGACTAGGCATTTGGTGAACAAATGGGAGGAACACAGTCCAAGCAGTGGTAATAACAGATACAAAGGCACAGAAGGTTGAAAGAACATTCGATGGTTCCTGGGGCTGGGCTGTGTGAGAATGGGAAGAGAGGAGAGACGGATGCAAGGCAGATGAAAAGGTTAACAGAGCCAGTCCCTGCAAGGCCAGCCAAGACTAGGTTTAACACAAGAGTAGAGGGAGTCCTAGAGTGGGACAATCAGATTTAGGTTAGGATTGGCTAACAGACACAGGCTCTATCAGCTCACTGAAAGCTCACTGAAAGCTTGAAACAACCTGATGACTTAAGTGCTAGTATTATTTCATTTCTGACTTTCAGGTGAGAAAATAGGTTAGGTATCCTGTCCAAGGCCACACAGACACTGAGTGGTAAACTTGTAATCCAGTTAAAATTACTACCCACTTTGTCATGCTCAGGGAGGTGACTGAAGGGCCTACTGAAGTCCAGGGAGGGGTCCATGGTGGCTTAGGTGAGAAGGGTGGTGGCCATGGAAACGGAGTGGTGGGAGATGCATCCCAGTGCTCTCCAGTGCCAGCTGCAAACAGCCTGTGTGGTGGTGGGGGAGGAGGTAGAAGGTCTCCAGTGCCTTCTGTGGTGTCCAGGGATGGCAGGGCATGCAGAAGTGGGGAAACCCTCAGGTAACATATATTTGAGGAGATGATGGTGTGGGACTGGAAGGACCTGCCGGTGACCTGAGGGAGGTAGGCTGGCAAAGAAACCTGACTGAGGGGGAAGGGAAGGCAGCAGGCCCACCACCCCCAAACATCCTAGACCCCATACGGTTCAGAGGAAAAGAACATGGGCTTCCTGGAGGGAACTGGAGCCATCTGGAGCCCCCTCCCCCCAATCCTCTGACTCTGGGCAGCTGCCTGCCTGATAGGCACAGCAACAGGGTCCAGCAGGGGCGGAAGGGTGCCGGCTGTCTGCCCCCGAGCTGGCACCAACAGCAGGCAGCGGGTGTCGAGCCTCCCACCCCCCAGGCTGCTTGGCGCTGACTCAGCGTCTCCCTCACCCCGGAACAAACAATCCCCACTGTGACAGCTGACACACGTCACTCACCAGGGTTGCCTAGTGATTAGTAGGACCTGGGGTCCTGGTTCAGAAGGTTTTACTTAACAACTTTGGATTGAGACCCACATCTCCTGTCCCAGACATCATGTCTACAAGCCTATTTTCCTGATGAGGAAACTGCTCCAGCTAGCTAAGATGACCCAGCTAAAAGGCTGAAGAAACACAGTGGCTCATAGTATAGGGGGCTCCTGAATGGTCTGTTGAGAGAACAAAGGTGCTGCTCTAAACCTTAGCAGACTCCATCTCAGCCCGGCCTTCTGAAAGGGCAAAGTCTGGGTCTTATGGAGCCTGACTCCCTTGCAGATGTTATGCAGGCTGTACTGAGAATCTCCTGAGAAGGGGTCCTATCAGAAAAAAAGAGGGGATACGAGTGGGGGAGTGGGCTTCTTGAATTTTAGGAGCCAGTTGTCTCCTGTGTGTCTCCACTCTTTCTAATTCTTAGGACCCAAGCTCTCCCAAGCCCCAAAAGGACTGGTCCAAGGCCCTGAGCCTGGGACAGGAAGCTCAGAAAGATCATACTGGATCTGAGGTGATGGAAGAAGAGAAAAACAGAGGGCAAGAAAAAGCAAAGGCAACCAAGTCTCACATCACGACCAGAGCAAAGTGAGAGATAGGGCTAGAGACAGGGACATGTTTGGAGATACTCTTGGCTTAGGATCTTCATACAGTAGCGGTATAGCATATACGAAAGAGAAAGGAGGGGAAGGACAAAAGGAGAGATGGGGATATTCCCAGAGAGCGGGACCACCAGGGAGCAGGCAGCACAGCACACACCAGGAAGAGAGGGAGTGGGAGAGCAGAAAGGAGGCAGTAAAGTGAGGAGGGAGGGAAGCAGGCTGGGTGTGGGCAGATAACAGGACCCCAGAAGAGGGCCAGTGAGGTGTGTGCAGAGCCACATAGAGAGTGCTAGTAGCTACAACAGAGGCCTGGATGGGACTCATTTGGGGCAGAAACCTCAGAGAGCAGAGGCAGAGGAGAAGCTGGAAAGGCGAGGGGGCAGTGACCCCAACAGTGAGTCAGAGGCTCATAGTTCTGTAGTGAGGAGAAAGGGCCCAGGTAGAGGGGGCCCTTGGGAAAGCCTAGGAGAAGTAGGTAGAAGAACCCTGTCTAGGGATAAGCTATCAGGATGAGATGAGACAGAGACATTCTGAAGAGTCAGGCTAGGCCAGAGTGAGGGCAGAACAGGAGTGGGGGGCATGAAAGACAAAGGGCGTGTGTGGGGAATGGGAAGGAAGCTGGAAAGTGGGAAGGAACTGGAGGGTTACCCAAAGTGAGGCAAGGTGGGGACTGGGTTTCTGGGGCTACTTCAAATCGGTCCCTCGGGTCAGAGAAGGGTCCGGGGAGGGGACAGAGTTAATGGGTTCCAAGATATGTGGGTATTGTAAACAGATGCAGTTGCCATAGCAACTGGCTCCATCACACTGGTTGGAAAAACCCACAAAGGAGGTGTGTGTGTATGTGTGTGTGTGTGTGTGTGTGTGTGTGTGTGTGTGTAACACACAAACTGCCCGATGGACAGACGAGGTGGGGTGGTGGACAGATAAGGATGTAGAAGGATCAAGAATTCTACCCCTTGCCCAATGACTGGATGAGGCAAGGAGAGGGTCAGGGCCTACTGACATACCCACAGACAGGCGGGGGCGGTGAAGGAAGGGGGGCTACCCTCGGGGAAGGAAGCCGACAACAGGGGTATTAATGGCGCGGGGCTAGGGGAGTGAACAGAAACCAATGGATGGGGGATAGTGGAAAAGACCCTTCAAGTTTCCCCGGGGCTCTGAGACCATCCGCCCCATCCCCAGGCTGCTCCCTAAGCCCACTGCCCCCCACCCCGCCCCCAGTCTGAGCCCAGTCTTACGTGCCAGATGACAAAGAAGATGAGGGAGGCGCACAGCACCAGGGTGAGCATGTAGCAGAATGCTGCGAAGGTGAACGCCATGGCCCCCGCGCCGGGCGGCGGCCCGGGGGCGCCAGCGCGGGGGTCTGGGCGCAAGGGGACGCCCCCCGGCCCACACTTAGGGCCGGCCGGGCATGGCCCACGGAACTCGATGGACACGGGCGGCACGTCCAGGACCGGGGCCGCGGGGCCGCGGGGCGCGGGCCGTGGGGCTCGGGGGCGCGTCCGCTGCCGGCTGCCCGGGCCCCGATCGCTCATCCTGCGATCCCTCGCCCGCGGCTCCCTAGCTCTCCAGCCCGCGAAGCCGGTGGGGCGGAGCCGGGGGCGGGGCCGCCGTGCAGCGGCCTCGGGCGGGGCTGAGACTAAGAGTGGCCCTCCGCCATCCTCTTGCAGCCTGGACGGCCCAATACCACCACTCGTGCACCTCAGAACATGGAAGACTCGGACGGACACACGTTCCTGGTTCAAGACTCACACAACCAGCCCACCACAGCCACATTCAGTACTTCGTCTCCAATCCTCACATACAATGCTGGCGGTGGAAACTGGTTGAGGCCCTCATGTGAAGCATTTGTCATATTCAGGATAGCTGGCATCTGGCTTGAAGCCTGAGAAGGCAGAAGAGGGGGACTAGAGGTGAAGACCACGCACGATGCAGTACATCTGTGGAGCCCAATGCCCGACCCTGTGTCCAGCTGTTGCCCAACTTCATGGCTTGCAAGCCATCACAATGGGTGTTGATGGTGGGATCACCCGATGGCCTTCAGCCTGCCTCCCTCTGACAGATCCGTGCTGGGCCCTTGGGGACATCCCACAGCAGCACAGCAGGCTTTGCCAGCCCTAGGAATGTGGGTCAAGGGCTTTTACCAGCAAACTTAGGGCAGTCTGAGCTAAGACCCCCTATGTATCATACCAATCTCTGAATTCCAGTTCCATCCAGAAACTCAAAGCAGGACTCAGACCACAGACCACTCAAGTCACCACAGCTTCCTTGCAAAAACCCTCGGCTTATCCAAGGGCCAGTGGAAATTTATTTTTTTTCATCCTTTTCCATCTTCCCCCAAGTGGCTTTTCCTTGCAAAATGCCTGACATGACACCAAAGGGGAACCTGGGAGAAGAGGCTCCCTCCCAGAGGGGCAGCCCAGGGATTTAAATACACACTGGAAGGGTGGGGAGGGTATAGGGGCGAGACTGGCAAGACGACAGCACAAAGGACATGGCTTCTTAGGTAATGACCAAAGGTATTCTGCAGGAAGCTATGCCAGAGGGTGGGGGCTGGCATTCTGAGTGGGGAGGGGGAGAGAGTCCCACAACCCCAAATGGCCCCTACATTCCCCAGAGAAGTAGGTCTGGCCCCCCTCAGGCTCTGAGGAATGGAAGGAGAACAAGCCAGATGTGCTGCCTCAGGGAAATGGAAGTGGTGCTGGCAGAGTGAGGGTTAAGGCTGGTGCCCGGCCTTGGCTCGGTGGGCCTTCCGCCTCCACCTTTCTCAGGGACAAAGGGGCTCGGTGGGCAGGCAGCACATGGGCCTGGCTCTGGCAGGGCAGGGGGAGGCAGGAGCAGGCTCCCTCTGGGCTTGAGACACAGGCCCAGCACCGCCATCCACCCACCTACCCTAGTTGTGCTCAAGACCCAACAGCAGCTGGACGGCTCAATCTGAGTGTGGGAGGCGGTGGAGCGAGGCAGGGGTGAGGAAAGGTGGGCTGTTGGGCTTTTGCAGCCCCCTCACCTGTCCTGAGGTCCGATGCAGGACCCTGAATCTGAGGCCCCCGATCCCCCGGCCACTGCCTACAGCCAGGGGCAGCAGAGGCAGGGAGGCCCTCAGCTATTGGGAAGGAAGAAAGGAAAAGAGAAACCCAGTGCAGCATACAAGGGGTGAGTGACAGGCAGCGGAGCCCTCATTCCAAAGAAAGGTGCATGGTGGGCATCTTTTCAAGGTACCTAGAGGCAGCAGCAGAGCAGTACTTGTGACCACCCCAGCCACAGGTTCTGCATGTCCTCCAAGGGGGGCCCTGACAGGACTAGGACTCAGAGCAGAAGGCAGATGGGCCAGAGGAAGATGGGGAGCCCAGGACACCCCAAAGCCACAGACTCAAATGCCCTAGGAGAGGGAGGCACTTCCCTGCCCCCTCCAGGGGCATCATCTGGAGAAGGTGTCCCTTCCCTTCCCCAAGTGCCCCTCCTAGCAACAGCCACCACTAGCTGGCTTCACAGGGGTGCTGTCGATCTTCAGGTTGGGCCGTTCACCCCCAGAAGCTGCTCCTGGCCCCATCCGCTTTTTGATCTCAGCAGCCATTGTCATGAATGCCTGCTCAACATTGGTGGCATTCTTGGCACTGGTCTCCAGGAAGGGGACACCCAGAGAGTCTGCAAATTCCTGCCAAGGGGCAAAAAGAAATTAAGAGCAAGGGAGAGAAGGGGTGAAGGGAAGTAAGCCCTAGCCCCCTGAAAGCCAGGGCTGGCCCTGCTCACCTTGGCTGTGGTGTTGTCCACGACCTTCTTGGTGGTGAGATCACTCTTGTTGCCTACCAGGAGTTTATTGACGTTCTCACTGGCATACCGATCTATCTCCCTGTAGCCACTGTTTCACATTAGCGTAGGATTCCTAGGCATAGTGTCCAAAGTTACTGAACTCCCAAACCCAACCTAGCCAGGCCCGGAGAACAGGGCTCCTTTGAGGGAAAGGTAGGAGCCCTGAGCATGGGACTACAAATGAAGTCCCCTCCACTCCAGGCTTAGTCTCTCCCCCTCCCACTTCTCTTCCATGTGGAAACCCAAAAACTAGAATCAGAACAGAGTAGCCACCAGACAGCAGCTGACCCCAGCTTGTAGGCATGGACTCAACTAATGCAAAAGCTACCAGCTGAGGAGGAAACAGCCATCTGCTAGGCTACAGGTTGGGAGGAATTGGTGAGGGGTAGTCAGGACAGAGCTGAAAAGGTCTTATCCTGTATAAACTTGGCATACCCATGATACAGTGAGGGTTTTCTCAGCTCAAGAGTAACTGGAGTCTATCTGTGTTCTGGAAATAGTGTCTGGGCAGGGTTAGATCAGACTAACAAAATGCAGAGCAACTGGGAAGTGGCTAGAATAATCTAGAAGAAAACAGGCTTAAAGAGTTAGGCTAGCATCCAAAATTGATCATCTACTATGTAACCTCAGATATCTAGTCACCTGACCTGGGTCTCAGTTTCCTCTTTTGTTCAGATAACAACTCCCAGCAGAGATGCTGTTTGCATGAGGAATGAATGCAGGCCTGTCTCATAACAAGTACTCAATTAGCAAGAGCTGCTATTATTCTCATTACTGCTATTATTATGAAGAGACAGATCTGAAGTGATGGGGAAAGAATAGAGATGCCTTGAGACTATGGAGAAGGGAAGTTTTCTGGTCAGACTTCAAGGATTACATTACAAAACGAGGATGCAGAGGGCAGGCAGGGGAGATGGTGAAGCTTGTGCTAGAGTCTGAATCCTGCAGCTGGTGTACAGCCCACAGAGGCAGTTGAAGGCAGAGAAAGGGCTTTGCCTTTCTTTACTGGGACATCAGAGGCAAGTAACTAACACCTCTGGAAAATAATTTCTTCATGTAGGAAACAAGATGTACTAGTTAGCGTTTTTCAGCTTGACATAACCCTAAATATCTGGAATGGGCATCTAAACTGAGGGATTGCCATCAGACTGTCCCGTGAGCATGTCCTTAGGGCATTTCGTTGATTGATGGTTGATGTGGGAGGGCCCAGCTCACTGTGTGCAGTGTCACCTTTGGCAGGTAGTCTAAGAAAGTAAGCTGAGCAAGCCATGGGAAACAAACAGTAGGCACCTTTCCCCAGGTTCCTGCTTAAATTCATGCCTTGGTTTCCTTACATGATGGACTATTACCCGACAGTTTTTAAGATGAGACAAGCCCTTTCTTCCCACCTGGTGTTTACTATGGAAATAGAAAGCAAACTAGAACACTGAGGCCTCACCATTTAGTTCTCTGGGTAAAAGCATGAAGATTATTCCCATTACAGAAACCAGGGGCCAGCGCAAGCACACACAGAGATGGAAACTCATGTGACATCTGTCTGGACATAAGAATTCCAGAACACATACATCAAGAGTCCCAGAACACAAGACAAAAGCCAAACCACAGAAGTGGCTGGGGTTGGTTAGGATGCAGAAAATATGAGGTTAATGGGCAGCAAGGGTGAGCCAATAAAAAAGAGACCAAAGGGGTTGGGGGGTGTATGCAGCTCACTGGCAGAATGTCTGCTTAGTGGGGGATAAGAGCTAATACAGATAATATATTCAGGAAAGGAGAAGAAAACAGTAAAAAGTCACAAGGAGTCAATCTGGGCAAGAAGCTGACTGGATCTGACAGTTAATTAAAGCCTTGGTAACCTCTGAGTGGTATTTGGCTCACCTAGCTTGTTGGAAGGGTTGGGAGATAAGGCATGGGTATCAGGGGTCTCTGGTATGTGGCCTCTGCCCCTCAGAGCAGGAACTCTCCCAGCCTAGCACTGATTGGCAGAAAAGCAAAGCAGATAAATCAGGAGACTAGCCTTTGGCCTCTGCCACTAACTTGTTTGGAAGCCCTTAGCAAGTCACTGCCCCAGCCTGAACCAAGTCTTCATTTTTAAGATGGGAATATGAGGGACTTCTCATGAGCATGGAAACCCAGGTACAGGGTGACTATCAGTAGCCCCAGCTACTAGGGGGGTTTAGAAGGAGGGTTAATTAAGCCCAGGAATTTGGGACAGGCTGGCAATAGAGCCATTTTTGTGGGGTAAGCAACCAAGGAAAGCTGAAGAACACAGTTTCCATAAACCGCCAGATACTAAGAGGACAATTCCTGGCTGATGAAGCCACCACAGTAGACCCAGGATTCCAGAACTACTGTTTATGCTGGACTCCCTCACTTTCTTGTTTAAAGCCTTCAGGAGCAAAGAACAGGCAGTAACCAACCGACTACCTGTCACCAAACATGGGTAGTCTGGAAGGTCTATAATAAGGCAGCAGGAGCTGTGAAGTCTGCTTCCATAAACACTTCAGGACACGGTCTTGGTAGAATCTGTTTCTGTGGCCTGTTGCCTTTTTTATGAAGCAATTCAGCATAGTGTATACCTTCCAAAAAGCTTAAGGGAAATGAAAACAGGAAAAGGAGCAAGAGTCAAAAGTCAAGGCTCAGGCTAGGTGGTGGTGGCGCACGCCTTTAATCCCAGTACTTGGCAGGCAGAGACTGGTGGATCTCTGAGTTTGAGACCAGCCTGGTCTACAGAATGAGTTCCAGCACAGGCTCCAAAGCTACAGAGAAACCCTGTCTGGAAAAACCAAACAACAAAAAAGGCAAGGCTCAGGAGGCAGGAGTACCTGGTCAGTGACGTCGTACACCACGATAATGCCATGAGCACCCCGGTAGTAGCTGGAAGTGATGGTCCGGAACCGTTCCTGACCAGCTGTGTCCCACTATGAGACAGGAGGAAAAGGGGTAGGTCAGCCACAAGAGAGCCCCACTTATGTCACAGTGTTGCACAAAAGCCATACTCACAATCTGAAGTTTGATGGTCTTGCCATCCAGCTCAATGGTTCGAATCTTGAAGTCCACCCCAATAGTGCTGATGTAGCTCTCTGTGTATGTGTCATCCTGAAAGGTTGGGGCCAGTGAAACAACATGAACATACAGGCCCAAAAACTTATCTGAAGGTTCTCCCTCCCGCTCCCTACCCAAGCTGTGCTCCTCACTGCCAAGTCTTAGTTCTAAGCACCCCAACTTTTGAGGCCCGGGCCCTTCTTCCGGCAGCTCCGGCAACCTCATTCTTGGTTCTCAGGTCTTGCAGCTACTGTGTTCTGAGCTGTCCTTCTTTCCTCCCAGTGGCCAGCTAGGACCTCAAGTGGATAACATGGGGATGCTTTTTACTCACAGCAAACCGCAGAAGCAGGCACGACTTGCCCACGCCCGAGTCGCCAATCAAAAGCAGCTTGAACAGGTAGTCACTGGCAAGAGAAGATGGGAAGGCATGAAGGCAGGCAAGAAGTTCCTCCCACCCCTGCTCCTGCAGTGACCATGACAGCATGGTGAGTGAGGCATGCTTCTGCTTGTGTGTTATAGTACATACTAGATCCTCCCAGTGTCCTGAAAAGGGACCAAGAAATAGACCCTCAGTGTCCCCAATAAGCCAGCTCACCAAAACTGCAGCTTGCTATGTCTAAATCCCCCCGTCTGTGGCAAAAGAGAGGAACACAATTCACCAAGAAACAACCAGCTGGGTGCTGGAGCTGAGACTCTGGTGCTGTTTGGTAGGAATTATTTAGGAAACCCACACTAGGCCTTATAGTGTGCCAGCCTAGGACACAAAAAATGAAAGCTTGTACCCATGAAGCCAAAACAAATGTAAGAAGAGAGCCTGAGATGAAGTCACTAATAAGAGGCAGTCAGCAAGTGACCATGGAAGCAGCGGTTAATGCTTCCTGAACTGTAACTGGCCCTGTGTGAAGTACTTTAAATGCATCCTCTCATTAAACCCTCACAACAGTGCAACGGATTGGGTGTTATTTCCAACTAATGAGGAAACCAGAGGTCAGAGAAGGGATATGACTTACCCTAAGCAGTGGCTAACTTTGAGACTGGAAACTAGGCCTGTCAGACTCTTTGACAGCCTGTAGCCTCCCTTCTCTGTTCCCCTCCTAACCCTGCTGAGCTTCACCCTTTCTCAAGGAAATCTGAGGCCTAGAGCTGGGGAAGAAAAAGGAAGCGGAGAAGGGGAAGAAGACAACGTGGGTGCAAAACTGTATGTGGGCCATCTACTCCAAAGGGCTTGAGTTGGAGGAATGAAAATCCCACTGTAAGGGAGCACATTCACCTAAAGTTCTTTGGCAGTGTGACAGGTGAGGGAAGCTGTGTGACAGGGCACTGGAGGCCTGAGCAAAGGTGAGAGGGCAGAAAAGGACAGACACGGGAGTGACAGGGCAGTGCAACCCAGGCAGGGCAAATGGCAGCCCCAGAGGGAAGGACCTGCAGGGGGAGGGAATCAAGCAGGGGCTTGGGCTCCCCTTTTGTCTAGTCAGCTTCTGTCTGGGCTAGCCCCGGAAAACCGGGCTCCAGAAGAAAGTTAAAGGCAGTGGTTCATGGCCCGTCAGAAAGTACTCGACTCTGGAGACCAGAAACTATTATGATGGACTCCAAACCGCCAGCCCGTGGTCAAGCAGCGGTGGGGAAACTGAGGCTCAGGGAGACCGATTTGCAGGGTCACATAACCGAAAAGGCCTGGGAGGGCCGGTGCTGGGGCTCCAAGTGCTGCCCTTCGAGGTTGTCGCCTCCGGGTCCTGATAAGAGAGAACTCGGGGTGTTGAGTCGGGGTCCTGGGGTTCCCAGGGGGAGGGGCAGGACCCGGATGTAGGGGGGGGGTCAGCGGAAGAGGGACCCGGATGTGGGGTCCGCCGCGCAGTTCTGACCAGGGCCAGACAACTTCGATAAGCATACAGCCCCATAGACATGATCGAGGCTGCGCCACACGGCGCGGGCGGGGCTCACTCACTATTCGGGGTTCATGGCGGCAGCGGTGGCCCGCTCGGTCGCTCCCAGTCGGCTCTGCTCCGCCTCCCGTTCCAAGATGGTGGCCGCTCCGCCCTAGAGACCCCGCCCGCGCAGCGCAGGCGCAGACACTTCCGACTCGGTTGTCCCGCGCTGCCTTGTGGAACCTGTAGTCTCCCAGATACTCGATTTGCCACTGCTGCGCAGGCGCAACCCAGCCAACCCACACAGCCGTGCGCTCCAGTCGCAACCCGCGAACTGCTTCCTGGGGTATGTAGTCTTACTGCCTGAACGACCTGCTGCGGTATCTTGGTTGGACTATCCGCGGGTTAGACTCTTGTATAACGCCGGGGGTAAGTATGGTTCACCTGAGATGGGCAGCCACCCTCTTGGTTTACAGATTGAAAACTTTAAACGAGATGGTACGACGTATTTAGGACCAGAAAAACTCGACTTAATCAGCGTTCTTCGTGGGATGGAACTGTCATCACTAGTATTATACATGAAAAATCATCTCGGGACACTCATTCAGTCCAAGAACGTATTGTGGAGTAGAACTCAAAGACGGAATTATCTACAACCCCATAAGGGCATGCTTTAGTATAAATTCCAAATCTGTAGCGTTTCTTCACACAGTTCAGGATAAGGGCAGGTAAGCTTCAAGGGACAGGGCACGATGTGTGTGTCCCTCACTCCACCAGATTCCACCATACCCTAGGGATGCTCAGGGATTCTGAGCCTTCTCAAAACAAGCCTGGCTCAGATTCAAATCGTCTTTATTTCTACAGCAACATCTGAAAATAGAGAGCGACTGCCTCACCCATCAAATGGGGTAGCCCCTCCTACTGCGGGTGTGTGTGGAGGGGACATTAGAAGCTGAGGCAAGGAAGGCGTGGCAGGATGGCTCAATGGGCTGTGCCCAGGGTGGGGTCAGGCCATGCCTGGGTGGAGCTGGGCGCAAAGGACCGTGCTTAAGTCCGGGAGGCAATACAGGGCCCGGTAGTGTGGGGAGTCCGGACATGTGCAAAGTTGGGTAGAGCACATCCCTCCAAAACAAGGATGGCAAGGAGATTGGGGAACCCTTTCAGGAGGCTCTGCTCCTAGAACTTGGAGCTTGGGAGATACCACCACTCGGAACAGGGGTGATTTAAGGCCTGGGCGGTACCACTGGAGAAGAGAGAGGCAGGTGGCGGCCCGGGAATACAGTGGACTGAAGGGAGGAGGACTGAGAGGATGACAAGGCCAATAACTTATTTCTCTATATACAGAAGCAACGGCCGGGGATAGGGGGTGGGGTGGGGGTGGACAAAGATGCTAAGGGGACAGGAAGTACTTAAGTGTTCTTGGCTTTGGGGGCTGGGTAGGCAGGCCACCACTCCCACAGGCCCTGAATGTAGGGAAGAGAGGCCCCCTGCTGGAAGGAATAAATAAGGAGTAGAGTTGGGGTGGGCAGGCCCGGCCTCCAGGGCTCCGGCTGAGATGACAAGGGAGGTTACCCTGAGATTGAACAGAAAAGACAGGGGTCCTTGGGAGGGGGCAGGCAGGACAAGCAGCAGGCCCATGCGCAGGGCTGGGGTAAGGGGTCGTGTCAAATGAAGGCTCTGGAGACTGGCTGCCCCTTCAGCTTTAGCCCACAAGGGAGCTTCTTCGGGAGAGGTCCATGGAGCTGGAGCTCAAGGTCCGGCTGTCAGAAAGACCAGTGCCTCCGGGCTGTGGGCAAAGTAGAGAGGGCATGTAGCTTAGACAAGCTTCTGGGAGTGAAGGAAATGGGGAGAGTAAGGGGAGGGGACACAGACAAGTATAGGATGTAGAAAAGGGACTGACCAAGTCCCTAGAGCAAATACACAGAGTCAAAGAGTGGCCAGAGTTAAAGTTTAGCTCACACCTAGGGCCTGAGAGCTTCAAGCTGCTACTGGCTTAGGGCTATGTTCCCCTTTACCTACCTGCCCCTAGTTGTTTCTACCTGTATCCTCCCAGCCCAAATTGGGCTGTTGCTGGATGAAGACTCACCAGATAAAGTTGAGTGGGAACATACGCAGACCAAGGGGTCAGAACTATAGGGTAGGGGCCTGGGTCTAGACTGCCTAATGCCAGATGCCCTCCACTCTTACCTGAACTGGCTCTTCCACACTTTTGTTAAGGAAGTTGAGAGAGGCTAGCCCTCTTCATCCTGAGGGAAAAGGAGGACCAGGATTTATTCATGGTGAAACAGTAAAGGGCCATTAGGCTGGGTCTCAAGGGCAAAATAAAGCAGACTTGGTACTAGTGTTTCCTGAGAGGGAGGGATGTCACTTGGGAGCCAACAGGATACAATCAGGGACAGAAACTCACCTAGAATTAGGGGGCTCCTGTGGGCCACCCCCCTGCAGCTTCCTCACCAGCATCTCACTGCTACTGTCTCAGAGCATCCCTGAGCTTCCCAAAGGACCCACTGCGCCGCAAAGAGCCACTGCCATCCTGTGGGGGAAGAATTGTCTCTAAGCCCTACTTTCTTTGTAGACTTACAACCTACCTTAGCCCCCACACTCACCCCACTCCACTCTGCGGCAGGCCCTGACTCCTCCAGGTCAGACTCAGACCGAGGCGCAGTACCCCCAGACACATCCCGGCTGCCACGGTGGCCCCCTCGTCCACCACTACCATCTTTTAGGAGTTCCACCACCTTGGTCTGGCTGGCAGGATCCAGGCCCTGAAAGGGGACAGGAAGCATCAGAGCCTGACTGGAACACATGGAGCCTCAAAGGTCCCTACTCACCGTCCTCCACCATGAAGCCCCACCTGCTTGCGGCTACGGCTGGCACAATCTTCCAGTGTGTGTGGCAGCTTCCAGCTTGCCCTGGCGCCGGTACAAGGCACCCAAGCTTCGCAGAGTTGTGTTGACTGTGGGACTGTGGACAGATAGCAGGGAAGTATCAAACTCTATCTAGCAATCAGCCCACATGGGACTCTGGGGACCAAAAAGGCCATCCAGATTCTGGCCTTTCCTATTCATCTTCCCCTGTGGTAGATCCATCCTGAACCACTCTAGGGCTAGAAACCTGGCCTGGCCCTAGAGCTCTCCCAGGACACTGCCACCAGGACCAGAAGCTGGGAGACCCAGGAGTGAGTGAACCTAGCTCTCCCAGTGCAGAAAGTCTTCTTGGGTTGGGTCCTTAACAGATGAGGTAACAGAAGAGAAGTGTCTCAGAGGTGAAAGACAGTGTGAGGCCTGGGTCTCACTGACCAAGGACGCTTCCTCCTTGCTACTCACTTTACCTCTAACCCAGACCTATCAGCCCTCACCTGTCAACTTTACAGGCTTTGTACCAGCTGCCATACTCCCCATAGGGGGCGTTGTCTCGGCGTTTATCCTGGGGGAAAGACCAGTTAGTTGGGGATGGGAGTAGACTCTCAGCTCCATACATCCCAGCCTCACAGCCTCCCCACACTTGCAAGCTCTGCCCACAGTGCTACTCACTTTGCTCTCCTCTCGTTCTTCTGCATGCATCCAGATGGGCTTGTTCTCTCCTGGGAAGGAATAGGAGACTGTCACCTACCTGCCATATAAGTCTTTCCAATTGGGCTAGACAAAGGACTAATATCTGGGGAAGGGGACAGGAGTATGTTGACTCCTTACTACTTCCTATTTCCTCCTTGTCTCTAGTCCCTCCTATCTTCCTTTCCTATTGGCCAACAGTGCTTTATTCATTAACCAGTATGAGAAACATATACAGAATGACATCTCCCATCAGGAAGGGCCAGGACCAGGACTGGGTTTTGTTGAATAGATGAACAAGCAGCAAACTCAAAACATTACTGGCCCTCCTCTGTACCCAGATGAGCAGGCCACAGGTCTGTGTCAAATGTCTATGAATGAGGTGGGGTTAGGAGTGATGTGGCAGGCCCTTACACACCTTAGACCAGAGACTGGCGGTACACCTGAATGAGGACCAGGCTGAGGGATGGGCATTAGGAATGGCTAGCAATACAGAGCAAGAGGCTGTTTCTGAGAAGCAAAGACACTTGGGGCCAGCCCTCAAAGTGAACAGGAATCATCATGTAGAGAAAGGAGGAGAATGGGCATAGTGGCACTTTTAATCCCAGCACTTGGGAGGCAGAGGCAGGTGAACCTCCATGAGTTCAAAGCCAGCCTGAGCTACATAGTGAGTTCCAGGACAGCCAGAGCTATATAATGAGACCCTGTCTCAAAACAAAATAAAAGCAGGGGAATGAGAAAGGAGGAGACTCAGCATGGGGTTTGTCAATTTGTCTTTCCAGAGCAATAAATTAGGTGAGTGGGCTCCTGTGGGCCCCATCCACAGGTGAGGCTGGGCTTCCTGCCAGAATGTGGGTAGGATGATCTGTAAGACCAGGTACTGTCCTGGGTGCTCCTAGCTGAGTAGGCTTCTGCTGAATGAACTAGAGGCACATGGCAGCCATGGACTCACCATTGACAGAGCCAAACTCCTTCTCATGAGCACGGGTAAGGATCTCCTTGTACAGGGTCTCTGCATCCTGGTACTTGCCCTGTTTCAGATAGCAGGAAGCCTGGAAAGTAAAGACAGTGGGTAAGCAGCATGCAGGGAGTTTAGTTTCCTTTTCCTTCCTCCTGGACATCAGCCCTCTGTCCCTGCGGAGCTCCTGCCTCTCCAGCCCCCAGTCCCGCCTCAGAGCACCAAGTTGTTCTTGGTCTTCGCCACATTGGGATCATCAGGCCCAAGGCGTGTGGCATAGATCTCCAGGGCCCGCCGGTAGTAGTATTCCACCTCCTCAGCTTTGCCCTGGTTCTGGCACAGCAAGGCCAGGTTGCTGAGCTGCTTGGCCACGTCTGGGTGAAACTTGCCCAGGACCTGGGAAGAGTCAGTGGTTGTGGTCAGACTTGCTCAGACTCTACTATGTCTGGCCAGCACTCCTAAGCCCTACCCTCTCCTACCTTCTCCCGGATCTCCAGTGCTCGCTTGCACAGTGGCTCAGCCTCTTTGTATTTGCCCCGCTTGCCATAAAGAACAGCCAGATTGTTCAGGGTTGCAGCCACCTGGGGTATAAGAGAATGAAAGTGTTTTCATTTAGAGCCTTTAACAGGCAGGAACTCTGGAACTTGTGAGGAGTGGAGGGCTATACTCAATCTAATTCTTACTTACAGCTGGGTGGTCCTTGCCCAGTGTCTTCTCCCGGATAGCCAGGGCATCATTGAGCAGGTGGGCAGCATCCTTGTACTTGTTCTGGTCCCTGGGAGCAGGCAGGACATTCAGGGATGTCCTCCAGCCCGAAGCCTGCCCCCAGGGGCCCGTAGTCCCAGTAGGCACTCCTCCTGAGGTCACTGATAAGTGGACACGATAGGAGTGCAACTCAGAGCATGGGAGGCCTGGACAGCCCTACCCTTGAGAGCTCTGGAGGCATTAGACAGTATCACAAATCACTAAGGAGCCACCTCATACGCAGACCCCTAAGCAATACTCAACTTTAAGTGACCCCCAGTGCGTGCCTGGATCATTTGTCACTTTCTGCCACAGAAACCCTGTCACCCATTATGAGTTCTGGGCCAATTTATGTTCCCACCCCCACTTTTCTTCCCTTATCTTTTCCCTCTTTTTCTAGGGTCTCAGTATCCTAGGCTCGCCTTGAACTAGCTACATAACCAATTCCTGATTGTCTTGCTTCTACCCATTAAGTGTGTACTACCACATCTGGCTTCCAACTCACATGTCAAAGCCCATACTCAAGTCTTGGTGTCTAGAGAAGCTGTGCTGACTACAGTGGCCCTAGTGTTTTCATGTGTTACCTAGCTGTTGTTCATAGCCAACCTTCCCTTAAAACCCTTAACAGACTGGTTTATTTCCAATTGGAGGCCAGCTCTACATATGCAGGCCATTCTTTCTCTGCTGCTCAGTTGCCCCTTGAGACATCCATCTGGAAGGCCAGAGGGCCCTTACCGATAAACCAGTGCCAGGATGTTCAGCATAGTGGCCACATCAGGGTGGTCATGTCCTGATGTCTTCTCCAAATCCTCCAGTGCCTGCTTGCAGAGGGGCACAGCCACCTCATAGCGGCCTTGTGAAGCATACTGGATTACCAGATTGTGGAGGGTACGTAGCCGTGCTGGTATTTCATAGCCCCCATGTTGTGCAGCTACATCCCCTCCTCCAGGGCTGGGAGCTACAGGGCCAAGGACAGGAAGTTAGATGTGCCCTTTTCCTTTCTGAGCTAGGCTGGCGTACGTCAGCCTAGCCTTTTGCCCATGTGTTCCTAGGCAAGGCACCAGTCTGCCTCAGCTTCTGCACTTACAGAGTAGGTTTAGATAACGCACAAGGAGTACGTTCATCTCCTCTGCATCATGAGTGAGGCAATCATGGCCCAGTTCAACTGCATGATGTTTTCTCTGTCTAAGGAGGCCCAGAAAGAAACTAACAGTAGAGCCAAGTTCAGATCCTCTAAGCCTGCTAAGTATGGCACCTGTTCTCCATAGAGCTCAGGGATATAAGATGCAACAGGGAACACTTGCCTTTTAAGCCCTAACATGCTGGGATAATGTGATTGAAAATGAGGCAAAAAAAGAACATGGATGCCACAAATACTCCCATCTCCTGTGACCTTTAGGACTTTACACAACTGTTTTTTCCCCTCAACCTAGAGCTGACCACCCTTCTATACCTGGGCTCTGCTCATCTTCATTGGGAAACAGGTCATCCAGGGAGTCTTTGGGAACATCACCCTTCTCCTCCTAGAAAGGAAGACAGGAATAAGTGTCAGAGAAGGTGACATGGGTATCGGTGGGCATGTGTGAACTGGATGCTGGCCAGCTGAGACTCACATTTGGGGAGGCATCCTCATCCAGTTTGCGGATCTGGCTCATGAAGAGCAGGTGCTGCTTCTCTTCTTCCAGCTGAGCCACCGCCTGTTCACTGCGCTGCAGCTTCTGCTGTGTTCCTGCCAGTTCCTCACGCAGCCACTGGTTTTCTTGTACCAGGCGCCGCACCTGAGCCCGCAGCTTCTGCTTCTCTGACTCCACAGCCCCCCAGGTGGCTTGACAGTGCCAGGATCACCTGTGCAGCCAGTCAGAAGAGGGTCAGCGCCCTGGCCATGCCTTAGCCTGCAATTACAGCCTCAGCCACCTAGGGAGCCAGTCAAAGGCCTGGCCCTGGTTGAAAATAGCTGTTGGGTATTAGGTCCAAGTTCTCCCTACCCAAGGCCACAGTGCAGAGTTGGAACCCAAGAAGAGGTCTTATAATTTTGACTGCCAAGATCCTTGTGGGATCTCTGAGCTTCTAGACTCTTCTTTGTTCCCTTCAGTTACACTCCACTCACTGCAGCCATGACCAATGTATCACTGCTTCCTTTCCTGCCCAGGGCTATTGCTTGCTCAACGAACCCTGATAGGTAGCTGAAAGGTCACACAAAGACCTCATTCTGACTTCTGTTGATCGTCCAAAGCATTCTCTGCCTGCTGAAGGGAAGGGAAGCTACATGTTTCCAAAGAAGATCCAACCACAGGTAAGGGGATGCTCTGGCCCTCAGCTCAACACCTAGCTCTTTCAACATCTGATGCTCTTCTTGATTCCCCAGGCTCTGTCTGTCATGGGGCCTTGGCAGAGTCTATGTATTCCTCTCTATGCTTCATTGTGTTTTTTCAGGAATGCTTTCCCCTCTGCTCCATCTCCACTGTTGCTACCCTTTATGCCACCCTGTTCCCAGTCTGCCAAAGCCCTGCACACTAGTGAGAGTGGAGCCCTTGCACACCTCTCTGTATCTGACAGCTAAGTGGCTGAGGAGGTGACTCTGCCTTTTCAGAACGCTGGGCAGTCTAGGACCCTACATTTCCTAATTTGTTTGCAAACATTTTAAAATTGAATTCTACTTTGTTTTTCTTTCTTTCAAGACAGGTTTTTTTTTCCTTGTGTAGCCCTGGCTGTCCTGGAACTCTCTCTGCAGACTAGACTGGCCTCAAACTCAGAAATCCACCTGCCTCTACCTCTTGAGTTCTGGGATTAAACATGTACACCACCACACCTGGCTATTTGAAAACATTTTAAGGGACAGGTATTTTCATAACCACATAACACAAAAAAGTAAAAAAGTCATGCTGGGCAGTGGTCCAGCACTGGGGAGGCAGAAGCATGAAGATCTCTGTGAGTTCAAGGCCAGCCTGGTCTACATAGTGACTTTCAGGATAGCCAGGGCTATATGAAGAGACTTTTCTAAAAAAAAAAAAAACAAAAACAAACAAACAAACAAAAAAACCCGACTAAACAAAATAGTTCCGAAGCAACCTGGAAGTGTATACAACAGATGGCATCACTATTTTAAAGACAAGAAAACCAAGACAATACAAGCTGTGTGAGATTTCTGAAGCCAGGCAGTGGCTTGGCCAAGAACAAGAGAACAAACCCTCTCCTACAGAATCTAACCCCTTCCCTGTCCAACAGCCCACTTTATGGGGACCTAAGCAGAACTCCTAAATGACCCAGACTCTTCCACTCCTGAATTTGCCAAAGCACAGACTTCCAGGGGTTGAATTGTACTTATAATCTCTCTTCATTCCCAGGTCCTGCTGAGTCTCATTTCAGAATACCTAGAACTGGTGTCTTCATGGCTACTCCTCTAATTCATTTGAAGCCCAGCACTGGCTCCCTAATCACTTGTTCCAAGTTCATCCTTGACTACTAAGGTTAACTCTCCATAACACAGAGAGAGTTTTCAAAACCTAAGCTGAATTATGTTCAAACCCTCCAAAGGCTTCCTGATATCCTGAACAGATACTGGGTTCTGTTTCCCCACAGGTCTCTCCTGTCACTCTCCCTCTCTCTAAGTTCTAGTCTTACAATTCTCCTTACACTTCAAGCATACGACCTTTCCTGCCTTGAGGCCTTTACACATGCAGTTCTCTAGTTGCCTCTTCTGGACACTGGTCCATGTCTCCCTTCAGGTCTTGAGTTAATGTCATCTCAGATAACTCTTGCCTTAACAACAAACAAGACTCCCTACTGTGAACTATCACAAAATCTTGTTGTCTTTGGATCACTGATCACAATTTGTTTCAAGCAACTAATCAAGTATGTGTGTGTGTGTGCTTCTCTTCTCCTATTGTACTAGGGAGAAAGATCTTAATTTTATTTGAAGGGGGACAGTAAGGTGAAACAGGGTCTCACCATCTGATCCAAACTGGCCTAGAACTTGAAATTCTCTTGCCTTTGCTGGTCAAGTGCTGGGATTACAGACACCATGCTCAGTAAGGACAAGGATCTTGTTTGCCTTGTTGAATTTCTGCATCCTTGCTATTAACAGACTGCCTAGTGCACACTAAACAAGTGATAAACTACAGAACTTAATAAATTAATGTAAGATTGAATTATGAAGGGAGGTTATTGAAGTATTTGTTTTCCTCTGTCATCCAGTCTGTTAGGTTGAACAGGACCTGGATGGCACAGTTTTGTGTGGAGGTGGGGTGCCCACTCGGGCAGGGCTGCCATCTCCAAAGTGTATTCATTTAACATTTCTTATTTCTTAACACGAGACTCCAAGAGACAAGTGTTTCCTCCCTGAGAGTGTTCCTACATTACCAGGACTCTTGCAGTAATCATCTTCCTTAGCCCCAACACTGACCTACCTGAGCCTCCCCAAGACCCAGCTCGATAGCCTCCAGGGAGCGGCGCAGGAGGAGGCAGCGCTCCTGCGAGCCTGGCTCAGCCTCGCTTGCTTCATGAGAAGCCAGGGGAGCTAGCAGGGCACGATGCTCTCCGCGCAGGGTCTCTAAACCCTGGATAACAGCCTTGGTGCCCAGCACGATCTCGTCCTGGCTCAGCTTCTCCTCCCGCGGAAGCACCAGCATAGCCATGGTCTTGACGTCTGTGGAGGCGAGGGGCGGGCAGGCGGGCGCCCGGCCAAGGGCCACACCGTCGTCCACCCCAGGTGAGGTAAACACCGGGAGGTCCCCGGACGCCTAAATCCCCAAGAGTGTCCAGTTCGCAGCCCGCACCGTGCCGGCACTTGGCCTACAGGGGGGCGCGCCAGGCTCGTTTCGCCTAGGGAGACGCAATGCGGTGTGGCGAGTGAGGCTGGACCCTGATTCCGCCCTAGACCACCGGCCCAGGCAGGCTTAAGTAGCCCAGCCACAGGACTTTCCCGGAACTGTCCTAGTCAAGACACAGAGCACTAGGGTACTACTGTAAGGGGGATCGCAGGGTTCCCATGCCGGAGACTACAGTCCCTCCGGGAGATCGCGCTTCAGCCCTGGCGACGGCCCCCTCCCCCAGGGCAAGCGGAACCATAGAGCCCCTCCCCCCAGGGCAGGAGAAGCCCAGAGACTCCCCATTCCGCCATCCCCGGGAGGCTGCGATCTTGAGTTTCTGGACCGGTTTCTGCAGGCCGCGCCCACAGCGACCCCTCCCACAGGCTGGCCAAACGCCCGCAGACCCTCCCTAAAAAAGGCCCAACTCCCAACCCTAGCCCAGGACCGCGCCCCCTCCCCGCAGGCCGGTAGGGTCCTCCCACAGGCCGCGCCCACGACTCCTCCTCTAGGCCGACCTGCAGCCGCTCTTCACCGTCGGACCTGACTCGGTCTCCGGGCTAAACCGGACCGCGCCAACCTGCACCTTCTGTTTGGGCCAGGCTTTGGCTCCAGCTCCGGCTCGGCTCCGGCTCCTGCCCCGCTTCACCCGGATCCGCGACTGTGAGCTTGTCTGGCTGCCTCCATCCCGCCGGCCTTCCCAGCAGTCCTCGCGCCGTCTTAAAGGTGAAGCCACTACCTCGGCGGCGTCGGAGGGGGCGAAACACGTTTCAGCAGGCCACTTCTCTGCCTTAAAGGGGCCCCGCGGGCCAGGCGGGCTCCGGGGTGGGGCCAACCCTGAAGGGACGCAGAAGGGGCGTGGCTGGGCTCGCCCCTTCGGACCAGAGCTTCCTGGTCTGTGAAACACCCAGGGCTGGTGTCTGGACCAGTTCTGACTGAGGAGCAAAGAGAAGGCACAACTCATCAGCGTCCAGAGCGAGCCAGTCCACATTTATTGAGCCCTCACTACTTGTCAAGTGTTTTGGTTGATGTCTTAAGTGCAATAACTTAGTGCTTACGGAGGCCTGTTGAGCTGGGTACTGCCATTACCCACATCTGACTCCCCTCCCTAGGCTTGTTTTTAGAGACACCCCTCTTCCTGGCTTCGGAGTCACTAGTGTCTCTGGAGGGAATTCTCAGCATCCTAGGATTACTTCGTGAGGGAACAGAAGGAGGCTTCTGGTTAAAAGGGAGAAGGGTGGAAAGGAGCAGGATGAGAACTGTGGAGAGAAGACCCATGCTCCTGAGGAGAAGAGGGGACATCTGAGCAGATACTGCTGACCAGATAATGAGGTCAGAGGAGTTATATTTGGTCTGTGGTGGTGTCATTGAGGGCTTCAGATTAGGTGTCACCAACTGGGAAGGAAAGACCTCTGTGCTGGCTAGTTTATGTCAACTTGACTTAAGCTAGAGTCATCAGAGAGAAGGGAGCCTCAACTGAAAAAACCGCCTCCAAAAGTTCAGGCTGCAAGCAAACCTGTAGAGCACTTTCTTAGTGACTGCCCTGTTGGAGGGCCCACTCCTTTGTAGTTGGGACCAGAAAGCATGCTAAGCAAGCCAAGAGGAGCAAGGCAGTAAGCAATGCCCTTTCATGGACTCTGCATCAGCTCCTGCTTCTACATTCTGCCCTGTTTGACTTCCTGCCCTGACTTCCTTCACTGATGAACTTCCAAACACTTTCCTCCCCAACTGCTCTTGGTCATGGCGTTTCATCACAGCAGTAGGAACCCTTGGTCCTAAACCTCCTGGGTCCTAAAACCACCATATTCTACACTACTCCTCTGATCTCTGCAGCACTGTCTACAACATTAATCTTCCTAACATTTTTCTTGTTGGTTTGTTTGCCTGCTGATCTGGACCTGAAATAATTAAAGATAGAAGATACAGCAGCACTCTGTAGATGCTACTTTATAAGTAATATGTGTGTGTGGAGCTGGGCAGTGGTGGCACATGCCACCCAGCACTCAGGAGGCAGAGGCAGGTGAATCTCTGAGTTTGAGGCCAGCCTGGTCTACAGATCGAGTTCCAAGACAGCCAGGACTGTTTCACAGAGAAGCCCTGTCTAAAACAAACAGAACAAAAAAAGGTGTGTGTATATGTGTGAGTGAGGTGGGGAGAGTTAGGAGGAATTGCTGGAAAGATGGCTCATTTGTTAAGAGCATTTATTTCTCTTGCTAAGGACCCAAGTTCTATTCCCAGCACCCATGTGGTAGTTTACAACCACAACTACCTTTAATTCTATTTCCAGGGCATCCAGTGCAACCTTCTGATTTCTGCAAGGCACTAAGCACCCATGTGGTACACACACACACACTTCAGGTAAAACACTCATTCACATATAAATCTGGAAGGGGAGAAAAGAGGCCAAGGAATACACTTACCCTTTACCAGTCCCTCCAAACCTAGGTTTGAGTTGACTCTGTAACAGCAGGCACGCACCCTCACCCAACTTCCTGGTTGATAACTAGGAGCTGATGGCAAGATCACTCCACAGACACCTCAGGGACAAAATCCACACAGTGAGAACTGGAACAGGCATCCTAGAGACCTGGGGTTTATCTGATGAGTAATGATGAACTCAGGAACAAGGTTCAGCACTTGGTGGCATTTTTCACAGAAATTGCCCAGGACTCTGAGCTTGAGTACATGCTGTAACAGGAAACTCACTCTTGTCTCCTGAAATACTCAAAAGTATTAGAAAGTCCCTTCACCCCCACCCTGGAGACATGGTCTCAGGCAGCTCAGGCTGGCCTCAAATTTGCTATGTAGCTAATAGTGAACTTCTGTCTGCCATCATATCCCATGTGCTGAAATTACTACCATGTCCAGTTGTATGGCTTGCTGGAGATCAGAACCAAGATGTCATGCATGCTAGGCAAGCATTCTAAGGGCTCTGCTACATTTCTAGCTTAACAGTTACTTTTTATTTAAAGTGTCTTCCTTTGTTCTTATAGCTTGTCTCCATCAAGAACTCTGCTTCCTTTAGTCAGTGGAGACACTCAGAGACAAGAGATGCATCCCACTCAATCTTTTCTTTATCTGGGCTCTAGCCCCATGTCTTTCAATAAGTGCTGTTAAGAGTTTCCTGGCCCTTCACCCTTCTATCAACCTAGATGCTTCTCATAACATGGTGGTAACCCAGGGCCCAATGATCCAGAATGAGTGAGCTGTAGAGTCACCTAGGGATGGGGGCTAGGGACCTGTACCATTTATGAAGCCCTGGGTCCAATACCCAGGGTTGCAAATAAACAAAAATATAATCTTTCCACCTGTGAAGCCCAAGATCAGCCCAACTTTGGCAGCAACCAGTAAAGCTTGTGGTTTGATAAGACACTAAGTTACTACTTACTTTTCAGTAAGAGTCCATCAGGTTCTCCTTGATCTTGTGCTACTTCTATCAGTGATTGTTATTACATTTCAAAATTTATTATGAAAGGAGTGGTAGTGAGTACCTTTAATTCCTGCATGAGACTAGGATCTTTGAGTTCAAGGCCATCCTAGACTATTGAGCAGAAACCATCTTTTTGTTTGTTTGCTTTCAAACTGGGGTTTCTCTGTGTGTGAAGAAACATACACAGAAGCCTAGAGGCATGCCAAAATGCACAATGCATACCTTCAATTCACCTGAGGCAAGGTCCCCAAAAGTAGACACCTGCTGTGTCTACACTCAGTGCTTCTGTAGGCCCCTGCACTGCATGAGACACTACCCACCACCTCTGCCCCTTCCCTTTTTTCTCTACTTAACAAAGAGGCTCACTCCTTTTCATCACCTTTTCCCAGGTAAATAAGGAACAATGTTCACTCTTGCTTTGTGGCTTTTGTTGGTGTGTATGCCAGCTTCAGTGGTTCCTTCTGTGCTTCTATTAGGCAAGCTGGCTATGTGTCCCTGTGCTGGGGGGGAGGGAGCTGGACTGTTCCTGACTGTTCTCTTCCCTTTATCTTGCTTTCAGTGCTTAACCTTGTCTGTGTTTAACCTTTCCAGCCACAAGACTTGTTATCTAGTCTCTGAGGACTACAGTGTTCCCTGAGGGGAGGGATTGTCAATTTGTCCTGCTCTGCCCTGGTCTCCTCCACTTGCAGCTGCTGATTTCCTGCCAGGCTGCTGATGGGTGATCAGTAAATGGAGAAAAAGGAGGGAATTGGTGTGGAGGGGCTGTTTCAGCTCAGGTTGTTTCTGTGATGCTCAACAGCACACCCACCCATCCCCAAATTTTCAGAAGTTGTTCTTGCTACTTTTTTTTTTTTTTTTTAACCAGATTGTGGTGGCTCATGCCTTTAATCCCAGCACTAGGGAGGCAGAGGAAAGTAAATCTTTGAGTTCAAGGCCAGCCTGGTCTACATAGTGGGTTCCAGGACAGCCAGGGCTTCATAGAGAAACCCTGTCTCAGAAAATAAAAAGTTTAACTTTAATGTATAGATGTTTTGCCTGCATGTATATCTGAGCACTGTGTGCACGGAGCATCCAAGCTCAGGAGAGGGTGTTAGGTCTTTTGGAACTAGAGTTATAGACAGTGGTTATGTCAGTGTTTGGACTCAAACCTGGGTTCTTTGGATGAGCAGTAAGTACTCTCCAGCCCAACTTTTTTTTTTTTTTTTTTTGAGGCAGTTTTTGAAGTAGTTTGAATGTAATTAACCCCCCCCCCCCCCAGTAAGCTCAAGGGAATGGCACCATTAGGAGGTGTAGCTTTGTCGGATTAGGTATGGCCTTTTTGGAAGAAGTGGGTCACTGTTGGGGAGAGCTTTGAGGTCTCCTATGCCCAGGGTATTGTCAAGTGTCACAGTCCATTTCCTGTTGCCTGCATGATATAGGACTCTCAGCTACTTCTCTAGGACCATGTCTGCCTGCACGCTGCCATGTTTCCCGCCATGATAATGTTTTCCTTATAAGAGTTGCCGTGGTGTCTCTTCACAGCAATAGAAACCCTAACTAAAACAGAAGTTGGCACCAGGGACTGGCCGGACCATGTTTTTGTTTGGAAAAATATGGACTTTGGTACTTTGGGTTAAGAAAGCAGTGGATACTTTAAATGCTTCCTAATGGACCACACTAGTAGGATCTTGGAAGACAGTGTGGTGCTAAGAGTTATTTGAACTGTGGGGGACTCAGTTGAGAGATTTTAGAGGAGAATTTAGTATGTTGCCTGGATCATTCTTGTGATATTTTGGTGAAGAAAGTGGCTGTTTTTTGCCCTTGATCAAAGAGTCTGCCTGAGGCGAGGTGAAGAGTTTTGGATCAATTCTGTTGGCCTAGGAAATGTCCAAACAGCCCAGTGTAGACGCTGTTGTGTGCTTATTAGGGTTACTCTAATGAAGACTGAGAATGAAAGGGAAAATTACAAAATGTAAACCTGAGGAGGAAAGGAGCACCGGGGAGTGGAGTGAGCTAAGTCCTGTGTTCAAGGAGACGAACAGACCAGGGCATGGAATAAAGGGGGCGGTGGCCTCCATGCAAGATCCCACCCAGCTAAGTTTCCAGCTTGTGAAAAGGAATTAAAGAAAAGCTTAGGGCTGGGTGTGGTGGTGCATGCCTTTAATCCCAGCATTCCAGATGCAGAGGCTAGCAGATCTCTTAGTTTGAGGCCAACCTAGTCTACAGATCCAGTTTCAGGACAGCCAAGCTTAGGAACTGAAGGACAGGAAGATGCAATTGAATAAGGGGGCCATGTTCCAGCCCCAGCAAGCAGCAGAATTTGGCAGCTTCAGCCACATGGTTCTGGCTTTAGAGTTAAGGATAGGAAAAAAAAAAAAAAAAAAACTATGGGATTTGTCTCCAACACTAAGGAAAGTACTGAGACCAGGCATGTGTCAGGGGCCATTGCGTTATGGAAAAGCCTGGACTGCTTTGAAGACCCAAAGATGTTGGAGATGCCAGAGCTGCTGGGGAGAGCTGCTTATAGAGAAAGAAGTGTGTTGCAGTCAACAAAGCTGAAAGGAGTTGGAGATCTAAACAGCCCTTTGTCATCAGACCTGGAGATGCAGAGTTTGTGGAGTTTGCCCACCTGGTTTTTGGTCTTGCTTTGGTCCAGTGTTTCCTTACTATGTTTCCTCCCCTGTGTTTTGGAATGGTAATGTGTATCCTATGCAATTATATGTTGGAAGAATGTGATCTGTTTTTTTGTTTTGTTTTGGTGTTTTGAGACAGGGTTTCTCTGTATTGTTTTGGAGCCTGTTCTGGAACTCGCTCTGTAGACCAGACTAGTCTGAAACTCACAGAGATCCACCTGCCTCTGCCTCTGGAGTGCTGGGATTAAAGGCGTGTACCACCAACACCTGGCTATGATCTGCTTTTTTTATTTTTATTTTGTAGTGGATTACAGTTAATCGATTACACGAATCTCAGAAGATTCTTTGAACTTTGGGTTTTTTTTTTTTTTTTTTTTTTTTTTTTTGAGACAGGGTTTCTCTGTGGTTTTGAAAGCTGTCCTGAAACTAGCTCTTGTAGACCAGGCTGGCCTTGAACTCACAGAGATCTGTCTGCCTCTGCCTTCCAAGTGCTGGGACTAAAAGCATGGACCCCCCCCCCAGCTTGAACTTTGGATTTTTAAACATTGTTGAGACTGTGACAGACTTTTGAAGTTGGACTAAATGCATTTTATATTATGATATTGCTACAAGCTTATGGGGGGCCAGGGAGTGGAGTGTGGGAGTTTGAGTGCAATTGGCTCCCATAAGCTCATAGGAGTGGCACTATTAGAAGGTGTGACTTTGTTGGAGTATGTGTGTGACTTTGTTGAAAGAAGTGTGTCACTGTGGGGGCAGACTTTGAGTTTTCCTATGCTCAAGATACTATCCAGTGTCACAGTCCATTTCCTGTTGTCTGTAAGATGTAGGACTCTCAGCTACTTCTCTGGCACCATGTCTGTCCCCATGCCATCGTGCTCCTCACCACAATGATAATGGACTGATAATGTAAGTGAGCCACCCCAACTAAATGTTTTCCTTATAAGAGTTGCCATGGTCACGGTGTCGCTTCACAGTAATAGAAACCCTAACTTAGACAGTTTCTGTTACTGTCCTGGAACTCACTCTGTAGACCAGATTGGCCTCGAACTCACAGAGATCTGCCTGCCTCTGCCTCCCGAGTGCTGGGTCTAAAGGTGTGCGCCACCACTGCCTGGCCCCAACTATTATTATATTCTCTGTGCCAAGCACTCCACTGCTCCTCCCCCACCCCACATTCTTCTTTTTCTTCTGGCAACTTCTTTTCCAGAAATGGTTGGGGCACTTTCTTTGAGGGTCTAATGCCACTTGAAACTTCTGTGGATTCACCCAGAAGTGCTCAAGACTGGCAACCTAAAATAAAGTGTCTCCTTTCCTATGGACATTTCTAATTGTCAGCTTTTTCTACAACCGAGTCAGGTTCAAGTCCACCCAAAGCTCTCAGGAAGGGTCTCTGGTTCCTCTCCTGGCAGCCACATGGCTAATCTGCATATACCCTTCCAGTGAATTCCCAGTCAGGTTGGAAGAGTTCCTACCCTGTTTAAGATGGCACACAGGAGGCTGGAGAGATGATTCGGCAGTGAAGAGAACACATAGCTCTTGCAGAGGACCCAGATTTGGTTCCCAGCAAGTACAAGGCAGTTTACAACTTTCTGTAATTCCAGTTCCAGCAATCCAGTGTCCTTTCCTGGCCCCTGCACACTGCACACACATAGTACACAAACATACATGCAGGCAAAAAGCACCCATACACATGAATAACAAAATAAGAGCACAGGGGTCAGACTCCACTACAGTCAAAGCCACATTTCTGTTTGCTAGTTGTGTGGTGTTTTAGGATGCTCTGTTGTTTCCACCCAGCTCTCCCTCTGAGTAATGACTTACCTAACACCTGCCTTGCTGGGTGATGGAAAGCACTGAGAACAGCAGACAGCATTCACAGGAAGCCTTTCATACTTACTGTTTTCTACACAGACAAGCTTAGGAGTTGACAGACTTTGTGCTGGAAAGTAGGGGCAGGGAGAAAAGTGTAAAATATGGGACAGTTTCTGTTTACAGTGTTATTGGAAAGAAAACACAGGGAATGAAGACTGGTGGCAAATACAGAGGTGAACCCTGAACCCAAACAGAAGCTGCTGCGGTGTTTGGGGCCAACAGGAGTGGGGATGGAAAAGATGGAGGGGTGTGTACCCCTCTTCCCTTCCTCCGCTTTCCAAAATGCCTAAGTTCCAGCTCTAGTCAGACCCCTGTATTCAACATTCACTCAGTACAGCACAGCATTCATGTCTGTATCTCATTCTCAAGTGTCCTGCAGAGCTGTCTTTCCATCTGCTCATGTGGGACAGATGGCCAGTCCTGTCCTCAATCTTCTCTCCTTCAGCACTACTGATGCCCTTCCCCCTCCTTTCCCTTTTCCTCCTCCCTTCTTCCCTCACTCCCCTCCTGCTTTGAGAGTCTCACTGTGCATTCCTCACTAGTTTTGCACCTGTGATTTCCTGTTTCCCACCCCTGAGTAGGGGATGCAGGTGTGTACCACTTCCCTGGACATCAGCTCAGCTTTCTAACTACCCACCCTGCTTATTCTGCCTCTGAAGTTGTTCTCCATCCTTCCTTTAGTATACATCCTCAGTATATAACTTCTTTTTCATTTTCTCAGACAAGATCTTTTGGTGTGGCATGTTTTTTTTCCAGACAGTTTTTCTGTATATCCCTGGCTCTCCTGGAACTAACTGTGTAGACCAGACTGGCCTCAAACTCAGATCTGCCTGCTTCTGCCTCCCAAATGCTGTGATTAATGGGTCTTAACTATGTAGGTTAGGCTATGCTCAAACTCATAGAGATTGCCAACACCAACATCTGTTGCTCTAGTGTATGGATTAAAGGCATTTAAAGGAATGAACCACCATCATGCTTGGCTGCTGCTGCTGCTGCTGCTTCTCCTCCTCCTCCTCCTTTTTCTTCTTTTTTGAGACAGGTTTCTTTGTGTAGACTTGGCTGTCCTAGAACTCATTCTGTAGATCCGGCTGGCTTCAGAGTCAAACACAGCTTCATGGTGACTACAGTCTCAGGGGTAGGTGAGACAGCATGCAGAGATGCCCTACTGGCTACTGGTGCAGGTTGAAGCCAGCACTATGTGCTAAGCTGAACTGTGCAGCGGCTGATGTGGTAGTTTAAGATTTTTCTCACTGGGTGAGAGCATGCTGCAGGTGCTCAGGGAAGACAATCCAGACATAGAAAACCTCTAAACAGTTACAGTGTGTCTAAAAATGTGCTGGACTTAATAAAGAGAAGATGTATAGAAAGTCATAGAAAAATTAGCTTATAAATAATGAGATAAAGTCTTTATAAAGAGAATAAAATAATATAAAAAGCATAACCCATGTGAAGATGGAAAATACACAAAGACTCTGGATTCTATATGGTGTCTTGTTGACTTTAAATTTTTGATTGCTGATGAGCAAACAGCAGCAGCTGAGAGACGTGGGATTGTAAGTGGAACTGCTGAATTAAACCAGCCCAGATACTTTAGAGGTTATGCTTTTGTTTCCATAGGAAACAAAAGGCTACAGATTCATTCAAGGTTAAAGAGGATCAGGTTTGATCAGGGGAGATGACCTAAAATCTTGACTACAAATAAGCCTTCTACAAAACAGAGCAAGGGGACCAAACACCAATGAAAATGGTGGCCCAGGTGACCCAGCCTCTCAGGTGCCTCTGTTGCAGTTTCCTTAGAGTTCTGCATCCAGAACAACTTCAACATTGCTGGCTGAGATGGTCCAGCCTCATAGACACTAGCCAACATGTCAGATAAGCCTTGCATTTTCCCATTACTCGGAGACAGGACAACAAATACTATAGCTAGTTCTCCCAGGACTTGACCATTATCCTATTTTCTTAGAGTCCCCTAAAGATGTCAAGTGTCTGCAGACAACTGGTTAACAGTCTAGAGAACATAATGCCCATATTCCCAAGACATGGGGTGGGTGGTTTTAATCATTTGGTGGGTTATGGATGTTTGTCATTGTTTAGGGTGGTTGGTTACAAGTTGTTATTCATCATGGTGAGGAAAAAGCTAATCAAAGGAGATTAGATTCAGGGATGTTCTGAAAAAAAAAAGTGGTGGGGGGGACTGTAGAAATGATAGGGTTAAAAGGATAGATTATTGACTCTACTTTTAAACTAAAAGAGCAACTACTATTAAATATTGTACATTGCTATTTACTTTTGTATATTGATGTAAATTTAAGAATATTTTTATTATACTGTATACCTGTTTCTACTCTTGTTTAAGGTATTTTTATATATTGATACAAATTTAAGGTCATTTTTGTTATACTGTAAATATGCTTCTACTCAAGATATTTTTGTATACTGAGACAAATTTAAAGTTATTTTTGTCATAATGTTCCTAATCTTATTTAAGGTATTATGCCTATGCAGCTCATTTAACAATGTAATATAAATTTATAGTCCTTGAAAGTTATTATTATAAACTGTTTAGAATAATAAAGAAATGCATGTTAGTAGTCACTTATAACAATCAAACTTATAGTCATGTTAGGTGTTTTCAGAGTCATTCAGAGATATATTTTTAGATATAGAGGTGGTATTCAAACACTTCAGAGATCTACAGAATATGGCATGTTTTAATAACAGAAGGCTTTTCATGAGAGTGAAAAAGGATGATGGGCATCAAAGAACCTCCATATGGAATTCATTTTCTTCGTGGCAAAAGCTAGCCACTAGGCAAAAAAACTGCCCTTGCCTTGACTGCTGACAACATGCTGTCCAAATTGGACATGTAGGACACGAAAGTGTCTGCCTAACTTTGCCAAGACAAGGTAATTCAGTCCTTCAAAATTCCTGATTCATACATGGAGCATGAGTAGTGTCAGGGAACAAATTTCCTTAGTGTTATCTCCTTCTCCCCTGGGAATGAATTAAAACCACCAGGTTTTGTGGCAAATGCCTTTACCTGCTCAGTGATATCACTGGCTCGCCCATCAGAACATTATTTCTAAAGTGCTGCAGTACCTTTTGACTGATTTTTTGTTTTGTTTTTGAGGCAGGGTCTCCCTATGTAGCACCACCGGCTATCCTGGTACTCCCTGGTCCTCAGACCAGGCTGACCTTGAACTCACTGAGTTCTGCCTTCCTTAGTGTGCAGAACTACACCCAGACTTATGGTACCCTTTAACCTATGGCCTGCCTTGGAGATTGCAACCTGCATCTTCTGGTGTTCTGTATCCAGGGGGGCCATTGTCATTCTGTTGTCTCACAACTGTCTCAGGGCCAAGGGTACAAACCTTGTTCTGGCTGACAGCAATGACAGTAGACACAAGGTCCCCATGGTCTGCCTCTAATTTTCTCTTCAGCTCTCCATTGCCTTTTAGTGGCAGGGAATCACCAATGTTTCTCAGAGTAGGTTGCCCTTCCTCTTACCAATGGTTTTTAAACATGCTGCTTCCTGTACCTAGCATATTCTTGTTCAAGCATCTTTAAGATACCACTCAGATGCCATTTCCTGTGGGACATCTTGAACCCTTCTCCCTCCAAGTTGGATTATATATCTTCTTGAGGGTTTCCAACTCATGCTGTATGGCAACTGTGTATCTCTCTGCTAGTCTTGAGTCCCTATGTATGAGAACCCAAGAATGGTACATCCTTGTATCAACAGATCTGGGACAGGAACCACCCAGGTACCTCCTGGTTGGAGTAAGCACCTAGGTGAATCTGGCTCTTTGCCAGAGTCAGTATGCCATCTCTGGGATCCCAGCTATCTGTGAGGATAAATGTAGTGAGATATCCACCCCACCTGCACCTGTTGTACTGACCACACCCATTGGGGTGTGGGAACAGGTGTGGGCATGACCAAGGGGGACTAGGTCTGGGGTCCCAGAGTCCAGCTCTCTCTCTTGCTCCCTTTTCTTGGGATGGGAACCTGTGGGTGGTCATCTGTTTCAATGTAATTTCTCCCCCAATAAACATCCATCAGCCTATTGCTTCCCAGATTCTTATATATCCATGTTATAGATAAAGCTAGAAGATCACTTGAGACCAGAAGTTCTAGATCAGCCTAGGCAACATAACACACCATCTCAAAAGGATGAGAAGAAAGGAGGGAGGGAGGAAAAAATGTGATTCCATAGCCATCAAGTGTCTCATTCATTTAGCCGTCCTTAGTCAAGGTTTGCTGAATGGATACAGGTGACTGATAGACTGGGTAGTATCTGGTAAGCCTGAATACAGGGTATATGCTCGTGCTGCTTATCAAGAGTGGGAAGATGGACTAGTGGATTAGAGTCCTGCATTGGCCAGGTGACGGTTGAGATGTTTGTAGGATCCAGGTTGTCAACACAGTGGCTAAACTAGTGAGGGTCTAGTGCTGGGATCAAAGATTTTTTTTTTTTTTTTTTTTTTTTTTTACCTCATGTGGAGGAGGCAGCACTTGGCAGAGGCCTGGCTCAAAGACAGAGTCCTGGGAGGCGAGTGTGTGTGTGTGTGTGTGTGTGTTGCTCCATCCATGGACACAGCAGTTGGGAGATGAAATAAGTTATTTTCAAACAGTTTTGCTGGTTGTGGTGGCACAGTTCTATAATCCTAGCATCCAGTGGCTGAGGCAGGAGGATCATGAATTCAAGCTTGGCTACATAGTAAGACCCTGTCTCAAAAGCAAAAAATACACAAAAAATTAAAATGGGGGTGGTGGGTGGTGGTGGATAGATGGCTCAGTAGTTAGGGGATCTGATGCCTATGGCCTTTGCAGGCACCTTGTACTCACATGTGTATACCTGTATGCAAACACACACACACACATACACACACACCCCTATACATACTTAAAAATAAATCTTTGCAGGATGGCTCATTGGTTAATTAACATCTCTGACTACTTTTCCAGAGGATTCAAGGTTCAATTCCCAGCACCCACATGGCAGCTCACTACTGTCTGTAACTCCAAGATCTGACACCCTTACATAGACAAACATGCAGGGAAAAAATCAATGCATATAAAATAAAAATAATTTTAAAAATCTTTTAAGATTTTAAATATATGGTGACATATACCTTTAATCTTAGAACTTGGGAGGCAGAAGCAGGAGGAGTTTGAAGATAGCCTGGTCTACAGAGTGAGTTCCGGGACAGCTAGGGATACATAGAGAACCCCTGTTTTGAAAAACCAAAAGCAACAAAAACAAAATTGGGATGGTGAGCTAGCTCACCAAGAAAAGGTGCTTGCTGCCATACCTGATAATTCCTAGTGATGGGGATGTCCTTCTGTATATATGTTTCTCTTATTGGCTGATGAATGAAACACTGGCCAGTGGCCAGGCAGGAAGTATAGGTGGGCTACCAGACGAGGAGAGTTCTGGGGAGAGGATGCAGAGAGTGAGACCATGTAGCTACTGGGAAGATAGGATGCTGGCCGTTCTCTGGTAAGATAAAGCCATGTAGAAATGCATAGGTTAATAGTTATGGGTTAATTAAGAGGAAGTCAGCCAGGGGCTGCAGAGATGTCTCAGAGGTTAAGAACACTGGTTGCTCTTCCAGAGGTTCTGAGTTCAATTCCCAGCAACCACATGGTGGTTCACAACCTGGTGCCCTCTTCTGGCACTCAGGTGTACATTCAGGTAGATCACTATATATATATTAAACATTAAAAGAAAAAAATCTTTTTTTAAAAGAGAGCTAGCCAATAAGAAACCTGAGCCATTGTCGAAACAGTTTATTCTTAGTATGAGCCTCTGTATGTTTATTTGGGCCTCTGTATGTTTATTTGGGGCTAAATGGCTGTGGGATCAGGAAGGACAGAAACTCCATCTACATCCTAGTAACCATATGGTATAAGGAGAAAACCAGCTCCTGCAAGGTGTGCTGTGATCACCACACATGAGCTCAACCCCCACCAAATGTAATAAAAGCCAGGTAGAGTTGGTGCAGGCTAAATAGGGCTTTTTTACTTGCACATCAAAATGTACCCCATTCTTAGACAACATCTCAGTGTTGTATCCTGCTTGATAGGAGAAACCATTCCTGCACATCTTGGTTTCTCCTCTTGGCTCCAGTCACTCTCTGGTTCCTCCATAGCCTATGAGAAAATGCTGAGCATCAATGTCTTTTGTGATGGGATAAGTGGGTATTGTAGAGATCTGTTTTCTTAGTGTAATAACTATCATTGTCATCAGAGCAATTGTGACTAAGACTCTCAGGGCTAAGCCTGTAGGTTCTTGATGTTTCCTTGTAGGGAGTGGGCAGGAAGGGTCACTGGACCCTAGTGAATGCATTTGGAAGGAGGTATAGGCAGAGCCCAAGTTCCTGTGTCTCAGGCCACGTGCTGAGGGAGGACCTGGGAGGAAGGACAGAGTGGTCCTTGCCTGAGTAGAGGGTCAAGTCTACTCTTGAATCAAACCTACCCTTGATTCAGAAGCCCAGGGAATTTCTGCCTGTTCTATAAGGAAAACAGCCTGACATGAGGATGTGAAGTGACAGTAGCTCGCTCTTGATGCATTTTGCTCACAGGCCTTACTTTGCTGTGGCCTTTCTGGTTCACAGAGCCCTGTGGAGGTCAGAGAACTTTGTGAAGTCAGTTCTCCACTTCCATTTTACATGGGTTCCAGGGATCAAAGGCAGCTCATCCCGCTTGTGTGGCAAAGTGCTTTTCCCCAGCTAGCTCTCCAGTCTTCTCTGGGGTACTTCCCAGCACTCGTTAACTTGTGGTTCTCGGGAGTTAAGTACCATTGCCAGCCTAGAAAGTCTGTCACTGAGCCGAGTGGGCCCTGGGTTCTTCACAGCAGAGCTTCTAGGCATAGGATAAGGAATAACTGACAGTCTGCTCCATATGGCCACTGTTCCTAGGGGCCACACCTGCATGGTGAGGTCAAGTTGTGTTCCTCTTCTATGTGAGCCTTCTTTGTCTTGGGTACGTCTATGGAGGCTCTGAGTCAAGTACCCTTGTAGTGTAGAAAAGTTTACACCCAGGACATTGGTAGTGGTGGCTAGTTTTAAATGTCACCTTCACACAATCTAGAATTACTAGGAAAAGGATTATTTAAATAACGTGGAAAACTATATTAGTGGAAAGACCTGCCCACTATAGGCAGCATCATTTTGTGAGCTGGGTCTTGCACTGAATGGAAAGGAGCCAAGTACTTCATGTGCTCATTAATTCATTGCCTTCTGTTCTAGACTATAGGAGTAATGTGACCAGCTATTTCAAGTTCCTGTTGCAGTGACTTCCCTGCAATGGTGTACTGTAACCTGGAATGCTGAGCCACCAAATAATTTTTATTCTTCCAGTTGCTTGTCAGGATATTCTCTCTCTCTCTCTCTCTCTCTCTCTCTCTTCAAGACAAGGTTTCATTGTGTGTAGCCCTAGCTGTCCTGGAACTTACTCTGTAGACCAAGCTGCCCTTGAACTCAAGAGATCACTTGCCTCTGCCTCCTGAATGCTGGGATTAAAGGCATGTGCCACCATTGCTTGGCTTATCAAAGCACTTTATCACAGCAATGGGAAACAAAATTAGGACATTGGCTACTGGTTCCTATCTCAGATCAAGGACCAACAGGAGAGTAACAGATGGATCCAGGTTCCAAAACACCCACCAGCCAAAGCGAGACCACTTGGACTCAGAGGGGAGGCACGTGTCCCTGTGTGCCACTGCCTTGGGAGGTGAGTTTTAGGAAAAATAGGAGCTGACATGGGAACAGCACCTGCCCTTTTGCTTGCTTTCATACTGGGGAGCCATCTTCAAGTCTGTTTCCATAATGAAGGGACAGAGAAGTATAATCCTTTCTGGCTTATTCTGTCTGATGAGGGTGGATGGCTGCAGGAATAGAGCGAGGGGCAGAGCCCGAGGCAGTTGGTAAGAAATCACCAGTTTATTGAATGAAAAAACCCAACATGGCCCCATTCTTCCCACCCCACTTATTCTCAGGCCCAGGAGACACTCTGGACAGTAGGGCTGGGCAGTGGAGAAGGACTTAAAGAGTCTGGGGTGTAGAGAATGAGAAAACGATGTTCCAAGTGCAGTTTTGTGCCACACTGCTCAGAAGCAGTGAGAGGGAAACAGACAAGTTCCAGAGATGCCAGAGGGCATGGAGGCTGGGTCAGCTCTGTCCCTTCTCAGCCTCTCCTGAAGACACTGAGGAGGCTGAGGTAGGTCTGGGACCCATCCATGGCTGAGAGCGAAGGCTCCTGGAAGAGGACCTGGTGGAGACGGGCTTCTTACTGCTGCTCTGCCACGGAGGAAGTGGGAAGGCAGAGCAGGGAAGGAGAGGCAAGCTGACACAGGAAAAGGGAGACATACGGCTGGATAAGAGTCACAGATAATGTGTATGTTGGGGGGCAGGGTTTGCTCCCTCCTACCTAGTGAAGCCACAGAGCTATCTTAGGTGGGAGACAGGAGGCAAAGGAGGAGGGAGCCTCAAGGACAGGACCTGTGCACAGGACAAGTTACCCAAACAACTGGAAAACAAAACAAACAAAACAACAACAAAACACCACTTAGGACACAGGACATTCACAGAGACTTGAACTGGCAGGAAATCATGCATGTGAAGATACTGGGAAGCCCCCTCCATCCCAGAAACACCAGGATGCTCAGGTGTACCCCCAAATCTACTGGGAAACTGGGGCATGCGAGGTCACAGGAATGACAGGAGGCCCCAGCCCTGTAACAGTTGTCATCGTTATGTAGGGGAAGGCAGGTTGTGTAGCAACCAACAGATGAACCTTGGAAATCGAGGGCCTGGTGGCCAGGCTATGGTAAAGTGCTAGGCTGTCTCACTGTGTACCAGAACTCCAGGTTTTTCATTTCCAGAAAGGGAACCAGTGCTGCAGGGGGTCAGTGAGGTGAAGGAAGGTCCAGATTATTTAATTATAGGGATTATGGGCACCAGAAGGCAGAACCACCCAGCTCTGTTGGGCCTGGAACAGGAGGGAGGAGGGTAGTCCAGAGATGAGCTGGGCAGTGAGAGGGGAGGGCTGCATCCCCAGTGGCAGTGTCCTTCAGGACTGGGTATGTAGAGGCAGGCCCCAGTGCTGGGAAAGGGAGGTGAGGCCGGGGCTTGCTGGCCTTTCCCTGCCTGCAGTTGGTGAGGCTGGGTGGCAGTGCCAGGGAGTGGTTGGGAGGCAGGGTCTCAGGTAGTCTTGCTGCCACTGAAGAGTCCCACTGGAAAGTGCTTGACATGAGTGGGCCACTGGGCGGCCAGCTGGAAGAACTTGATGTCACTCCACTCAACTCCATCGATGGACACTGGGGTGATAGAGAAGAGAAAGGTTATGGGGTTAACTAAAGCCATCTCCCTATCCCTCAGGGAGGATGTGGCTCCCTCCCTCACCCTGCTGCCACCACCATCGCACCTCTCAGCATGGTCTGTTGTTGCTTTGCAGAGCAGATGAGGCGGCTGATGCCCTCAATGACCTGGCTCTTAGAGTCCACCTCCTTTTCCCGGGGCTTCTTGCTCAGGAAGATAGTGGGTACTGTAAAGTCAACAGGAACCACCTGTCATAGATTTGGGAAGCAGCCATCCCTTTCCTTCCCAGCCCATCTGCTTCCTTCTTGGGGTTGGGGAGGTTAATTTGCTCCCCCTGCTTCCTGGTGCTGACTGTTTGCGAGCAATTTTGAACTCTTGTGTCAATCTGCTAAAGATTCTGCACTTCTGCCTGGGCCTATCTTCACCAGCACAATAAGACCCTGGGGCCAGATGGTCTCCAAAATCTCTTCTTGTGGGAGTGTTCTGGGCACCTTGGGCCAGGGGCTGCCTCCCTGTCTGGGTCACCAAGGCTGTGGCTGAGGAGTGACTTGAAGTGGTAGATGTTTACACTACCTTCACCCAAGATGTGGACGTGCTCCCAGCTGGCTGTTCTCTGGGAAGGAGGACAAGTAGAGCAGGCCCTTACTGAGCTGCTCAAAGGTCCCTATGTCAGTCTAGTGGTGGGCTTGACTGCATGCCTGGCTCAAGAACCCTGAAGGGAGGAGGCACACATACCAAGAGGCCCTGCTGCCTGGGAGCTCCTATAGAGGCACATTTGGGGTCACACAGACATGCTGCAGGCACACATCAGGAGCTGCAGTGTTCCAACTGGTTACCCCAGCAGTAATCTATGGTGGTAGGGATCCCTCTCTCACTCTCCTGGAGAACAGGATCCATGACTACGCCACAACTCTGCTTCTGAAATCTTCCCCTTTATCCAGAATGGGCTGTATTCTCCCCATTCTCTTGGGTGTGCATGTGATTATTTTAAGGTATGGTTTTATTATGTAATTCTGTCCCAGTCTCCCAAATGCTGGGATTATAGATGTATACCACTAGGCTTAGATTCTTATCATTTTTCAAAAACAATCTTATCTTTCACTCCCAAAACTTCCTGGAATGGCTTCCATCCCTAGGTATGAGTGTTCTGCTCCAAAAATTATGGTGGCCATGGAGCTGGCCCTCTACATCCCATATCCATCCTTGTCCTCTGAGCTGGCTTTTGGACCCTAGGCTGACCTCAAGATCTATATACTAATACACATATCCCATCCAGAAGCAGATCCCTGGCCAGACCCTAGGACAGGTTCTTGGGAGGCCACCAAAGTGTGTTGTCTTTCCTAGCTTACCTTTCTTGTTCTTCTCTTTGGTGACAACAGTCATTGCCATGGTGCCAGAAAGCTGCGCTTCCCCTGCATGAGGCAGGCGAGAAACCTGTACTGAGCGGAAGACACTCTTCAGGGTATTCTTTGAGCTGGCATCCCTCTTGTCACCTTCTCTCCTTCGGTCCCCAGGGTGGCCCAGCCAGTAGTCCACCTGGAGGCCAATCACATCCCCATATGGGCTATTTGGGCTCCTGGAGAAGTGAAAAGAAAACATTTGTTGGCTTTGACCTCAGTGCCTAATCACTTGGGACCAATGAGGGGGAAGAAGAAACTGCTTTTGGGAGCAGGAGATGGGGAGGAAGACCAGCCAGCTGGCTCCATCTCTGCCAGCCACACAGAACCTGCTCATGTGGGGGGTGGAGAACCATGAGACCATAAAGCCCAAGTCACAGTGAGGATATCAAAACAAAATGAAGGAAGCAGAGCAGAAAGCTTTGTGAAAGTGTGCACACATATACAAACACACACACACACACACACACACACACACACACACACACGCATGTGCGCGCGCACATGCATGCACTCGCACACATACGCACATGCACTCATGCATGCACACATGCACACGCAAAAGCCAAGGCCCAGAGCAGGCAGATGGCTGGAGAGACTCAGCACTGCGGCTTCACAGCTGCCTTGGGAGCCAGCGGGTGCTGCCTTGCACGTTTGCTTATGTGTGGCAGTTCTAGCTCAGTGATAATTTTAGCTCCTGGGGGAAAATGGAGTGTTTTCTTGAAAGAAGGCGTTAGACACAATAGGTATCCAGGCTAGGAAAGTCATCTGACTTCTTCTGCCTCACTTTGGTGACTCCATTAAAAAACAAGCTTAAACTGGATGAGAAAAGAGGTCAAGGTAGGCTGGTTCCACAGTCCTCAAAGCCAAGATGTACAGAAGACTTTCATGCAGTGGATGAAATAGGAGAGAACAGGCTTCCTGTAAGTCCAGAAGTACTAAATTGCTGAGGCAGAATGTGGCTGCATTCCTAAACAGTCTCCTGCTGGGACAGAAGAAGACCACGATGAGAAATGTGAGGAGGAGAGGGGCTGGACTCTAGCGCAGGGTCCATTCCTTCCTCAAAATATGACACTGGAATGGGCACTTCTGGAAGGCCACTGGTAATGCCTCCCCATTGGGAGCTATGAAGAAAGGAAATAAGGAAGACAGAACAATGAGTAAAAAGATGTTGTATTCTGTGCCAGGCTACACCCAGCTTTTCATGCCTGAAAATCTTTGTTCTCCACCCTCATTACACCTTTGCTTGACCTCCCTCAGAAATGGCAGAAACCAGCTTGCTGGCCATCTCCCTGAACTTTAAGTACCTGAGATTCTAAAGAAGTGGTCTTCCTCCCACCACTCTCTGCAATCTCAGTTACAAGATCTTTGCCATCTGAACATTGCAGGCCCACCCTGGAACCTGAGCCACTGGCTGCCACAGCTCCAGGGCCTCCCATGGGACAGGTGCGAAGATACTGATACTGCCATTGCTACTCAGGCCTCAAACATCCCTGTGAAGTGGCCATTGATGGTCTGTAAATATGTTTCTCATACTGGTTACTGAATAAAGCACTGTTGACCGATTGCAAAGGAAAATAGGAGGGACTAGGAGACAAGGAGAAAAGAGGAAGTAGGAAGGAGTAAGGAGTCAAGATGGAGATTCTGGAGAGAATAGAACCGCCAGCCGCCTCTCGCTGGTAAGACCACGTGGAAATACATAGAAATGGGTTAATACTTAAGACAGAGCTAGCCTATAAGAAACAAGTAACTGGCCAACAGAATTATATCAAATACAGAGTCTCAGTGTGTTAATTGGGGCTGGCGCAGCGGCGGGACAAGACCAGGCAGTGGGAGGAAAAACCGTACTCCTTACAGGCCATTTCACTTCTATGAACAGCAGAAATTAAAGCTCAGTACCCTGCTTAAGTCAACATAGTGCACATAGGATGGGATGCCACCCAATCCTAACCAGGCATCCTTGACTCCCAATCCCATGTTATTCTTTTTTTTTTTCTTTCTCTCTTTTTTTTTTTTTGAGACAGGGTTTCTCTGTATTGCTTTGGAGCCTGTCCTGGAACTAGCTCTGCTAACCAGGCTGGCCTTGAACTCACAGAGATAAGCCTGCCTCTGCCTCCCCAGTGCTGGGATTAAAGGATTTTGCCACCAACGCCCAGCTCCATGCTATTCTTATAACCCAGCACAGTGGCTTCTCAAATTCCCTAATGCTTTGACCCTTTAATACAGTTTCTCATGACCCTTTAATACAGTTTCTCATGTTGTGGTGACTCCCAACCATAAAATTATTTTCATTGCTACTTCATAACGATTATTATTGCTACTGTTATGAACTGTATTATATAAATATTTTTTTTCTGATGGTCTTAGGTGACTACTGTAAAGGGATCACAATTCACAGGTTGAAAACCACTGTTCTAGGTCCTGTAGGAAGCTACTTGAATCTACACTTTAACAGTCCCCTGTCAATACAGCCCCAGCTGACCCTACAACAATGCAGAGTAAACAAAGCAAGAAGCATCAAACGTCACTGAACTTTCTTTCAATGTCTCAGTCACCTTGTGACAGGTCTTGGAATTCTAATCTAAGCCAGTGCTTTCACCTAGATGGCTGTGTTGTGCCAGAGTGCCATTCCTGAGAAGAGAGTCGGGTTGCTAGAGGAACATGGCAGGACAGACAGGGTTTGGGGAGGAACCTTACCCCACAATGGCGAGGGCACTGCTCATGGATGGGGATGAGGGAGGGGTAGCTGTGGCATCTCGGCTCAGGCCTGAGCTTGAGGGTGGTGATGTGGAGGGCACAGTAAGGCTGACCACAGGTGAATCATCTCCATCGCCTGTCAAAGGGACAAACACAGTTGGCCAGAGGCAGTTACCTTTGATCTGCTGGTGGCAGGAAGTGTGCTTTCCTTTCAGTGGACTCCAGGTTGTCTTGGAGGAGTGGGGCCCATACCTTCCTGTTCAACTGTTTCCCTGAACACACTCAATCAATTATATCCTGAAGAAGACCTGAAAGGTATGATCCTCACTCAGAGAAGCAAAGGAGCTCTGGCTTACCTGCAGTGGAGGGTGAGTCTTCAACAAGGCCCACTTTCACAACCTGCAGGGAAGGGACATTTGTTAGATCCTTTGTCAGGGTAGCCAAGCCCCAATCCAACTATTAAGAGATGGCCAGCACCATAGCCATGACTATTTGGTGTTTTGTTAATAATTAAACATCTTTACACATCCAGAATAGCCTAGGATTTAAAAAGACCCCCCCCACTCTCCCTGCCACAAGAAAAAGAAGAAAAACTAGTTTATGAGTTTGGTGGTATAAAGAGGCTGTGGGTTCTATTCTAGGCACCATAAAGCTAAAAGAAAGAAGTCAAGTTCTCTGAGGTGGGCCATAAGACTTCTCTGTGGGCTAGGGCAGGGCCTACTTTGAAGGCAGTGTCCTGACCTCATTTCTTCTAACATTAGACTGGCAGGGGCCTAGGAAACTTCTCCATCTTTGGAGCAGGTACATCTCAAGGCTGGCTAGGCTCTGTGTCAAGGTAAGTAAACTGCTGAAGGTGTAGACACAGCTTTTCTATTTCCCACTTTCCTGAAATCTGAAGTATCCTAGGAGGGATGTGTCAGGAATTTGACATAAACAATATTCTGGAAAGGATGGAGGGGGCCCTCCAGTGGCCAGAAAAAGATACAGCTAGAGGCAACCTGGTTAATAGTTTTGTGTTCTAAATGATAGGTTGGGTGGGGGTCTGGTTTCTTGGCACCTGAGCCAACCTATGTAGCAGAACAGTTGACCTGGAGGCCAAGGGCTGGGCTTGGGCTGCTACAGCAGAGACCATGTGCCTTTTCAGGTGGCTGTTGGAGGATGGGTCTAAAATTGACACTCTGGGGCTTTCTGGATACAGCTATCCTCTCTCTAGCTTTCCCGGTAGTTTGTGAGGCTGTTAGCTCATGTGGTTAATTCATTTTTTTCTTTTGAGATGCTACAAATGGAACCCAGGGTTTCCCCTTCCTCTTCAAGTCTGTATAACTCTGGTTATTCTGGAACTTACTCTGTAGACCAGGCTGGTCTTGAACTCACAGAGAACAACCTGACTCTGCCTCCCCAGTACTGATATTAAAGGCATGAGCCACCACTTGGTGTAGAACCCAGGGTCATATGCATGTACTCTGTCACTGAGCTATGGCTGAAAACATTTATTTTTATTTTTTTGTTTGTTTTTCGAGACAGGGTTTCTTTGTAACTTTTGGAGGCTATCTTGGAATTTGCTCTGTAGACCAGGCTGGCCTCAAACTCAGAGATCCACCTGCCTCTGTCTCCCGAGTGCTGGGATTAAAGGCAATTTTTTTTTTTTTTTTTTAAATGTCTCACTTGGCTCTGACAGCCAGTGACTGACAATTCATATCCTCAGTTTCATGAAGGAAGCAGTTATACTGCCAGTCTGGGTGGCAACCAGGAGGAATCTGAACTGCCAATGTGACTATGGGAGTTTTCTAAGGGGTAAGCAGGCAGTGACTGGCTGACTAGGTGGCTGGAAAGGCCAGAGTTAGCCTGCTTATCTCCCCAAGATGTCCTGTAATCAAGATGGGGACGGTTAAACCCAGGTCTGCTTAGTTTTTTCCTATAAAGATCGTGAGATATCTTCAAGACTAAGGGAGAGAAGTCAACTCCAAAGGGAAATCAGAATGTCTTCTGAATGGGAACATTAGTTTTCAAACCTCTGTAGAACACTCTGGCTTTTTGGAACTCCTAGGTTCCCCAGATTCAATCATTGCTAAATAAAAAACCAAAGGCACCCACAAGACTCTTCGTTTATTTCAAGATAAATTCATTTGAATTTCATGAATTCAATAATATATAAATCTACATCAGGGAGGCTTTTCCTTAAAGTCATCCCTGTGAGATGGCTGGTTCTGGACTTCTCAGAATGCCAATGTTTCACTATTTCTGAGGTTACTTCCTCTTCTCTGAGCTGGGAGAAGCCATACTGTGGATTGAGCTCCAAAGGTACAAGAACTTAAGTTCAGGACTTGGAGACATCAATAACTAATCTGGGTATGGTTCTTGATTAGGGGAAGGATGTCCCTCTATAATTACAGTATTTAGGAGGCTGAGACAGGAGGATCACAAGTTCAAGGCCTGCCTTTGCTACAGAGATCCTGCTGTGGATTTAACAGTGTGTGTCACCACATACAGCCATTTCTTATTTGGAAGGGAAAAAAGCGGCTGGGAGGCTGGGGTTGGAGGAGGGGAGCAAGTACATACACCAATGAAGGGAATAAACTTCTGATAGGAGTCTTCATCAGGGCTGTTGGGAAACAGGAAAGGTTTATAATTAGTGGGTTTGCAAGAGTGCTGGAGAAATAAGCTTCCCACACTGTGTTCTACTCAATGGGATCCAGAACACACAGCTACAGCTTCCTGTCACACTGTAGGGTGGCCACTCATTAAGGACAGAGTGGAGAGCACAGAATAGAGGCAAAGAGCACATTGCAAACAATGCTACTCATATTTGCCAGCTGATTTCAATCACTAGGGAGTAAAATAACTGATGCCTATGCAAGGAGGAAGCAACATGCATGGAGGCTTTAAAAGACATGTACATCTCCCAGGGCCTCTATGACAGAAAAAGGAATTGTGGAAAAGTTTCCTCTAAACTAACCCCCCCACCCCTTTTTTTTTTTTGACAGGTTTCTGTGTAGCCCTGGTACTCACTCTGGAGACCAGGCTGGCCACGTCAGAGATCCACCTGTCTCCGCTCCGGAGTACTGGGATTAAAAGTGTGTATCACAACTGCCTGGCTACCTAATATGTTTGCATTCATTCATTCATTCATTCATTCATTCATTCATTCATTCATTCATTCATTTATTTATTTATTTGGGTTGTTTAAGACAGGGTTTCTCTGTGCTTTGGAGCCTGTCCTAGAATTAGCTCTGTAGACCAGGCTGGCCTCAAAGTCACAGAGATTCACTTGCCTCTGCCTCCCGAGCGCTGGGACTAAAGGCGTGCGCCACCACCACCCAGCTGCCCCAATGTTTTTAAGAAAACTCCCAATGTTAGACTTACAACTTATGCCTGCAGGTCAGCATGGCTTCGGCAACAGGCAGCTGGTGTGTCGTGGCTGCTCCGTTGACATACTGCATCACACGACCCACCACATCCAGTGGCTCTGCAGAAAAGCCAGGAGAGACATGTTCATTTCATGTGTGCTGTGCCTCACACAGACCCTCCTAAGTCCCAAGCCAGGGCCCTCAGAGCTGAGAAGAAGAAAGGATTCCAAGATCCTCTTGGCCGTGAGACAAAGGACTCATAAACCTAAGCAGAATCCTCCCTGACCTTAGCTGAATGCTGATGCTAGCTAGTATCACCAGTGGATGGTACTGGGATCCCTGCTGATACAGTGTCACTCACTCAACAACAGACTGACCAGTGGCACTCCCTATTGCCTATTTCATCTCTACAAGCAGAGCTGGCCCACACATCAAGTCACATGATCTCCTTACTTTTAGATGCAGGCAGAAGCTATCTATCCTAAGGAAAGGGCCACACAGGGTACACCTCCATTAATGAATACCAATCGGAAAGTGGTAAGGGCAAGGCTAAGAGCTATAGCATTGGGAAGAAGGTTGCTCTTCACTCTGTTCAGCTGTATTGGGGAACCAGGAGCCTCACTCCTTGGGTTTGTTTTTTTAGGGGTCCATACCTGACACTGGGGGCTCTGAGCGACTGAACAGGTCTCTCCAGGCAGAATCGAGGAAGGTGCTACTGTATCTACTATCCACTGAGCCTAAGTATTTGGCCACTGGATGAGAACCTGGCAGAGGGAAAACCAGACAGAACAAAAGGTTAATAGGTAGAATAGGGGAAGCAGCTATCTCCAGCCATCGTCCATCCTTTAGTTTCCCTGACCAACTCCCATCCCATGAACAGGTCTTCTGATAGAGCTTTCCTGAATGCTGCCGAACTTTACCTAGGGGAATGATGAGGAAGCGCATGTAACCCAGCCAGTCCGGTGTTTTGCTGGCAAGGGACTTGACAAAGAAACGGAGGATGGAGCTCAGATAACTCTGGCTGCCCACAGCTGCCACCTTGACTGGTCTTGGCATGGATGAGTTGCAGTTGCAGCTGAGGAGAAAGGGGGTATACAAATACCATACTTAGGTTTCAGGATCCTGTTCAGGGCAGGGCTCAAGCTCTGATTTCACACATTCTAAAAGCCACAGGAACAAAATGCTACAGGGAGGCATCAAGCTATGGTGCTACTCAAGAGGGTAGGCAGTTGTCTATAGAGAAGGTTGTGGCTAACAGGGACAAGATGGAAGTGTTGCTTGTGGGGACTAGAGTTAGCCTAGGCCCAGACACCTGTAATTTTCTTGCTCTGTCATATGGGAGGGGGACACCAGGCCTCCCTCAGATGGCCCTGGAGAGGAAAACACAGGATCCCAACCAAAAAGCAGAATGCTACCATAGAGAGAAGGAATTTAAGATATTTTGAGAACCCTGGATTCTCTTCTTGGGTTTAAGAGAAAGATGAGGCATGTCAAAGTGAGACATAAGTCCACAGTGTGGAGGCGGCAGGGGTTGAGGTTCAAGAGCTGATATTCTAGGGGCTTGGAGTACTACTGCTGACTGTCTCTTAAGTACGAGCTAAAGCTGCAGCTTTCTGGCTTGAGAGTATTACCATTGCTAGAAGTCAGGGTGGGAAGATGAGGTAGAGGAACCACAAAACATTGTAAGAAGAAAAGCCAGAGCCCTTACTAGCGCTGAATCCTAGTGAGCAGGGCAGACAACACGGCCTGGACCTCCACTATTGAGCAGGTGCATACAACAGGCTTCCTCTGGTCTTGGAGCAGTTCAGCCACATACTAGAGGGGAGGAAAGCAGGGATACAGGTAGTCACAGCACTCCCCACAGATGCGGAGAGGTTAGGCAAGGCCCAGACTGAGCTGCAGAGCTCTGAATCTCTGACCAACACTGGGCAGAAGTGATCAGGTTTTTTGGCTATACGTAAGCAAAATGTAAAACAGACCAGGAAACATGCTGACTGTGAAATAGGGAGGATTAAAAGTCCCAAATACCACCCATGTCCAGGCATCTCTGGAACCACACTGTCTTACAAGGCAGAGAGTGGATGGCAGATGAAGTCACTCTCCTGCTTCCTCGTGTGCTGTTTCAAGTCACACACAGGGAGAATCTATAGACCCCCCTACCCCTTGACCTTTAATGCTCTACCTGGCCCTGCCAGTCTGTGGTGTTCACCAGGATGACATTTTCTGGGAGGGCTGCATCGGATACCAGGATCTGATTCAGTTGGTCGTATACCACCTTCCTTGGAATCTGTAGAAACAACTATTTGGTTGGGTGATGCCCAGGGAGGTGGGTGTAGATAAAATTCCTGGCACAAGGATAACTAAGGCTCTGTGGAGACAGTCTCCCATTGATCAGACTAAAATGGAGATGAGAAAGAGAAAGATCACCGTCCTTGGAGAATACACTAATAGACTGAGTAAAGTCACAGCAATGGTTGTTCTGGGGAGTCTGTGGGGCCAGGAAGCTGCCCCAATGGAGGGCATGGCTCTGGGATAGCAGGGTGGAGGATGACAGCAGTGAGCTGGTGCTTGGAGAATGCAGCAAGGACAGTGGGGCGAAAAATAAGAGTGGCAGCAGGCACCATATGGGGCCCACTGTCCCAGAAACAAAGGCACTTCAGGAAAGGCGATTAAGCGGAAGGACAATACCTCACCCTAGGTGTCAGGCTATTCCAGTCTCAGTTTCATTGGCTGCTTTGTGATAGCATCAAATTTAGGAAGCCACACCACCCCAATTTTGTCCTTCCACAGTATTTATCAGGGAAACTTGGCTGTTAACTCTAGGAGAATGGTAACCAGCTTGGGTTACTTGCTGCCCTGGCTCTGATACTAGCGTTACAGAAAGGACTTACTTCCCAGGTTTGGTTTGTGCTCACATCTTCTCTAGCTACCCTCAGGCAAGAGTAGGCTAAGAAGAGCTTGGAATAACCATGGCAGCTCTCTGGCAGGGGAACAATGCCAGCAGTCCTTGTTCCTTCCCCTGTTTACCACTGGGCCCTCTATATTAGCAGAGGATAACAAATGTGGTATCCTCAGAAAAACTTCCCTCCTTTCCCACCACCTAGCCATCCAAGAAACAAACAGACTGAAATCCAAGAGAGGGGCTGTGATCTTGCCAGGAACCCAAGATTACCTGTGTGCTGTGCCCCAGGTCAGGAGAGCGCTCACTGTCAGAGCTGTTGGTCCTCTCACTCAGGGGCTTGGAGAGCTGCCTCTCCTTCAGGGGAGTGCTCCTCTTCTGCCGGGGTGTGTGTGTCCCTTCTACCTTGCTGATGGCAGCAGGAAGGAGGTTAACAACCCAACCAAAAAGTCATGTCAGCCCAACCACTCCTTCCCATATGTAATTGGTATTGAGTATGGCTGCAGGTCTGTGTTACCTGCTTCCTTCCTCTCTGGAGTACCTGGGGGAGGCAGAGCCCTGCAGATCTGTTTTGCTGGACTTCATAGGAGTTTTGACTTTTTCTGGTACAACTAGACTTGTGCTCACATCTCCAAACATGTCCTGGTCAGTGATTTCCTGCCACAAGAAAGGTGACACAGAATTCTTGTTACCTCTTACTTGATAACTGTGCAGGAGACTCCTCAGAGCCCTGCTAGAATTTGTCTTCACTTCAAAGATCATCATTTTCCTGGAAGCATGTGAGTGAAGCTATAGTTCTAATATTCTAATCACCTCCCATTTTGCTGAATACCATGTGTTCCTTTCTATTTTTACCCTCCAGACCTGTAAGTAGCGTATCCGCTCGAGAGGGAGCGACTGATGATAGGCGGATGGACCTGCATTCCTTTAGCTTTTCATTAGGGTAGGGCTTGTAGCTCTGAGGTTCTTGCCCACATTTCTCACCTTGGCCAAAGAGCCTTGAAATCATTACTTCCTTCCCATCTGGAATGCTGCTCCTATCTACCTCACCTTCCTTGGTTCTTTCAGGCTCATCTCTTCTTTCCACCCTCTGGAGTCAGAACTTTGCCTTCTCTACTTTAGACTGTCCTGCCTGCTCACACCAGGTTGCCTTCCGGAAGTACAATGGCAATCACATAAGGATTGTATCTACAGCTCTGCCGCATTTAAGTGGGCCTCTGAAGCCTTCCCTGATCCCTGGATCACTTTCCTAAGTCAATTCCCCACCCCCTACCTCTTGAAGTACCACTCTCCAAGCACATCAGAACCTGCTTGCATCTGCTTGCCTACCCTTCAATTCTTCAATTTTTTTTTTTTTTTTTTGATTCTTTGTGGGTTTCACATCATGCATCCTGTTCCCATAATCTCATTCATCTCCCTGTCCCTTCATATCCACCCTCCCCCTTGCACCCCAAAACAAAATTCAAAAACCAAAAACAACCAAACTAACTAAAATACCCTTCAAAAATTTTTTTTTTTTTTTTTTTTTTTTTGGGGGGGGGTTTAGAGACAGGGTTACTCTGTATTGCTTTGGAGGCTGTCCTGGAACTTGCTCTGTAGACCAGGATGGCCTTGAACTCAGAGACTGGCCTGCCTCTGCCTCCCAAGTGTTGGGATTAAAGGTGTGTGCCACCAACTCCTGGCTCATACCCTTTCAATTTTTAAAGAATTTATTCCTTGAGGAATAACTTTACAAAGTTTTCAATCTTAAATAAAATAAAGACTAAGATAAGGTCACATGTATCCCAGTCTAGTTGTGAACTCTTGATCCTCGTTGCCTCTAATTCCTGCATGCTGGGATGACAGGCATGCACAACTACATCCAGTTTTATGTAGTGCCAGGGCTTTATGCATGCTAGGCAAGCACTCTATTAGACAGTTATATCCCTCGCCCCCAAACCTGGATTTGTACGTGCTGGGGCTAGAACTCAAGAGCTCAAACACATTAGAAAAGAAGTCTACCACTGAGCTACATTCCTAGCCTGAACTGAATTTTAATGTAAATAGAGCCCCAGGGACCATTAACTAAATCAAAACAGCACTCCAGTACATCTGAACTACCACTTGCCTCTTTCCACTCCCATAGTTATCAAGTATAGTGATTTCTACATGGATAAGTAAATTCTATGGCATTCATGCTTTGGGTATCTGCCTACTTTCCTGGACAGTAAGTTAAGATTCAGTTTGAGATTTGGTCAGTCACTGGAGAGTCTGAGACAGGAAGTAACATGATTGAAATTTTCTCTTGGAAAGATCATACTGTATTGGCTGTGTGTATATGGCAAGCAACTGGCAAGGAATTATTTCAATTATTGGTGAATGAAGAAGTAATGGTATAGTAGGTTGTAATCTTAGATAGACCTAATGCTTTATCTTTTTCAACAAGAGCAATGTAGTGCTTATTTACTATAGGAAACATAAGCCTAAATACTCTTAAGACTCAGTTCAACCACTAGAAGGTTTTGCAATGTGGCTCATGTGTCAGATGGCATTTTGTAAATGTCCCTCTCCTTGCCACCCAGCGTCTAGCTCCCTGTTTCATTTGGTATGATTCCAGGTATCCTGTGAGTGCAGCCAACTCAGGATCTTCAGTCTGCATCCCAGGGCCTCCATTGAGCCTTGTCCAGGTTTGTACAGGTGGCTTCCCCTGGGGAGGGACCTTGATGGCACCTTTGTATACTCTGTGCTCAGCATTAGCAGGTGCACAGTAAACAGTTAAAGGCTTATGTGATGATGCCCAACTGATTGAATTCTACTTTGTGGGCCTTTGGCCTACACCTCTAGGCAGTTCCAGCATCTCCTGGAAAAAGAAGCTGACCAGTAACCCTCAGAGACTTAACACCATGAGCTTCCTGAATACTGAGACGGCAACAAAGATGGAAAAAGGGGCAGCTTCCCAGGACACTGGATGTTGTCTTTCAAAAGAAATGAGGGTGATGGTGAGAAACACAAATTAGCATTTAGTCAGTTCTACTTAGGACAGAATGGGACATTTCTAGGTTACAAATCTGGGGGGAGGACCTGGTCTCAAGGATGGGTTCCAATGCATGGGTAAGGATTTCAGGGGAAAGGAAACAGGACATTAACAAGTCCACAGATTAAGGCAAAATTTCCAAGGTCTCTCTGTCTCTCTCTCTCTTACTGTGTATCTATTTTAAAACAGTATTTCATTATGTTACCTTGGCTGGCCTAGAACTTACTATGTAGATCAGGTTGGCCTTAAACTCACAAAGACCTACTGATGGGAGAGGTCATTCTGTATGTTTCTCATACTGGTTAATAATAAAGCACTGTTGGCCAATAGGAAAGGAAGATAGGAGGGACTAGGAGACAAGGAGGAAATAGGAAATAGTAAGGAGGAGTCAAGATGGAGAGTCTGGAGAAAGCAGTTTGCCGCCGGCTCCCCGGTAAGAGAAATACATAGATCATCAGAAATGGGTTAATAATTAAGGCAGAGCTAGCCGATAAGAAACAAGTAACAGGGCCAACAGCATTGTATCAAATACAGAGTCTCTGTGTGTTATTTGGGGCTGGCAGCGCAGCGGCAGGACAAGACCGGGTGTCGGCGGGCGGAAAAACCGAACTCGTTACAAATGGCGCCCAACGTGGGTAATAAGACCTTCCACTTAAAATTTAACAAAAGCTTAAAAAAGGGTTTTAGAAACAAAAGAACAGAGACAAGCAAGGTTTCTTGGTAGCAGCATTTTTCTCAGTTGAACTCTGCTTTGCTAGAGACAAGCAGATATTCGCGCGTTTGCTAGAGACAAGCAGATATTCAAGCGGCTCCTTTAAGCGAGGATTCCTGACTCAGCAAAAGCCGCAAAAAAGCACAGGGCTTTTAAGAAACTCTGCTAACAATTTATTGGTGTGTATGAGAGATGGCAATGGCAGTGACCACATCTCCAAGCCGGCAGCATGCTTTCTGGGTGGCAGCACAGACCAAGGCGTTGAGCACAGCTTTCTGTGCTGGCGGGTAAAAGTACCCGCCACCATCTTTGGTAAACCGCGGCTGACACAGAGCTATGACTTTCATTTTAGCAATGTTGTTGTTTACCAGATAAAAGACTTGTGGCTAGACGAAGATAAAGATTTACAGTAAAGACAGATTCATATTAAGAAAAACCTCTAAAGGTTTACAGTGTGTTTTAAAATATACGTAGACGTGAAAAAAAATGGTTTTAAAGAGACAAAGAGGAACTGGGTGTTGTAGCACACACCTTTAATCCCAGCAATTGGGAGACAGAGGCAAGCAGATCTCTTGTGATTTGCAAAGTAAACCTGGTATGCAGAGTGAATTCCAGGGCAGATAAGAGTTACAAGGAGAAGCTCTGTCTCAAAAAATAAAAAGTAAAAGAAACAGAGTAATAATAAAGCCACATAAAGATGAAAAGCTCAGAGAGAATCTGGTTACTGTATGGCATTACATTGTCTTTATATCATTTGACTGCTGAGGAAACAACAACTGTTGAAGGAAATACTGCTGGATTAATTCAATTTATATATTTTAAAAATGCTTTGACTCAAACATTTAAGTTCAAGGACAAGTTACTGGGGAAAAGGATTTCTATTTTTGTTTCCACAGAAAATAAAAAGCTGTGGATTCCTTCCAGACTAATGTGGTTTGATCAAGCCAGGCCCCCTGAAACAGAGTCGCTGGTGATCCAACATTCAAAACAGCTTGGACAAAGCAGCCTTGCAGACTACAGCCAGGATTTCTGTGTCTTCTTAGAATTCCCCCATGACAGCGCCCCCTATCAGCAGGAAGTAGTTTGGAAAGAACGACACCCAAATTCCCAAATATTTATAAATGTTTGTTTTCATTTAAATGGACTTGGGTATAAATGGTTAATGATCACAGCCAGTTCTTTTTAAAGGTAAAAAGGGAATTATGGTATAGATATGAATACTTTGTTTTGGAATAGATTTTCATTTATTGATACAATTTAAGGTCAATAAGGTGATATGTATATTTCTCCTCTTGTTTAGGTATTGTGTTTATTGAGCTCAGTTAGAAATGTAATGTATAATGTAGTACAGATTATAGATAGTTACCTATGATAGTTAGAACTTATAGTTAAGTTAGTTAGTATTTCTAGATATACAGACATATATTTGAGATGGATAGGCATTCTTCAAACCTTTCAAAGACCTACAAAATATGGCATCTAAAATGGTTTAGGGATTTTCTTGATAATGAGACATAATTGCTCTTGGCAATACCACCTGCACCAGAAAGGAAGATGGACATCGAAGAAATGCATTATGAAGTTTGCTTCCAATATGGCAAGACTAGCCATTTGGACAAGACACTGCTCTTGTCTGGACTGTTTGACTTGTGATGTATAAACTGGACATGCAGGACCCACAGGAAAGTGACTTCTGATTCAAGATGGACATTGCTACAGAGTTCCTGCTTCATGGAAGAGTCTGCGAGACAGTCTGCAGGACACAGAGAAAAGTGACTGACAAACTGCCAATACAAGAAGACAGTTTAAAGTTTCCTGCTTTGCTGAAGAGTCTGCCAGACACACTATGGCCTATGGGCTGAAGATGGAAGATTACAATAGAACTTCAGGTGACTGACAAAGCAAGATGTCTCTGTCATATCTAGAGTTTATATACTATCCTTCTGTGGTCTTTGAAGGAGTTGAAGACAGATAGTTATGGTTATAGTTTTCATTAGTTAGGATTAAAGATAAGTTACTTAGACTTTAGACACACAAAGATAGAATAGATGATGAAATATTTTCTTCAAATCTTGCTAAATGTTAATGGACTAAATGTTGTTAACTGTGATTGTTACTTGATAACTGTTGTATAATATATTTTGCTATGTTAAGGTTAAAACCCTTCTTTTTATTTAGACAGAAAAGAGGAGATGATGGGAGAGGTCATTCTGTATGTTTCTCATACTGGTTAATAATAAAGCACTGTTGGCCAATAGGAAAGGAAGATAGGAGGGACTAGGAGACAAGGAGGAAATAGGAAATAGTAAGGAGGAGTCAAGATGGAGAGTCTGGAGAAAGCAGTTTGCCGCCGGCTCCCGGTAAGAGAAATACATAGATCATCAGAAATGGGTTAATAATTAAGGCAGAGCTAGCCGATAAGAAACAAGTAACAGGGCCAACAGCATTGTATCAAATACAGAGTCTCTGTGTGTTATTTGGGGCTGGCAGCGCAGCGGCAGGACAAGACCGGGTGTCGGCGGGCGGAAAAACCGAACTCGTTACAACCTACCTGCCTCTGCCTGTGTCTCTTGATTAAAGGTGTGCACTACTATACCTGGCTTTTCCCCATATTTAAAAATTTGATCTGAAATGATCAAAGCAACCATACTTACTAGAGTGTCCGTTTCAGTCAAGCTGTCATCTTGGTTTTTAATCCAAGTAGATTTGACTTTTTCTAGAGCAGCCAATTCCATCTGAAAAAAAAAAAAAAGTAATAATTAATCACCCCTAATCCAAGTATCTAGCACTCTACTATATTTTACTAGGTCCCCCAAGAAGTTTAATATACTTTCACTTCATCTTCAACTTCATTAGCCTTTAAGGTTTTCATCTTTTGAGAGGGGATGGCATGTCTTTTGTGAAAACTAAGCCTCAGAAGGGCCAGTTTGTTTCAGGATTGGAGAGATGGCTCACTGAGCGCTTGCTGCTCTGGCGAGAACCTGGGTTTAATTCCTAGCACCCATATCAGGTAGTCACAACTGCCTGTAACTCAAGTTCAAGGGGATCCAATATTTCTTCTAGCCTTTGAGAGTACTTATACTCAAATGCATATTCTCACATACATACATAATTAAAAATAAACATTTAAAAAAAATCACTAAGTAAATGATACACGGGTATAGAACCAGAAATTCTGTGTTTCTCAACATAGCCCTGGCTGTTGCTTTGTAGACTAGGCTGCCTTTAAAACTCACATATCCGGACTGGAGAGATGGCTCAGAGGTTAAAAGCACAGGCTGCTTGCTCTTTCAGAGGTCCTGAGTTCAATTCCCAGCAACCACATGGTGGCTCACAACCATCTGTAAGGAAATCTGTATAGAACACTATACATAATCAACAAATACAAATCTTAAAAACAAACAAAGAAACAAACAAAAACAAAAGAAACAACAACTCTCCCCCTCCAAAAACAAAACAAACAAACAAACAAACAAACAAAAAAACCAAAAAACAAAAAAAACCTCACAGGTCCACTTGCCTCTGCCTCCTGAGTGCTAGGATAAAAGGTGTGTGCTACCATGCATGGCTCAGAGCCAGAAATTCTGACCAGTTATGTAGGGCACAGGGGGGTTAATGTTAGGTGACTTTCTGTTGAATCTGTAAAAGTCTAACAGTTTTGTTTCAAAGGGACACATGGCACTGTCTCTGCTTGTCAGAAGAGAGAATCTCACAGTTCTGGACTTCCATTTTGAGACTAAAGGCACCAATGGTAGTTAAAAGCTTTGCTTGGTAGAAGAATCTGGAAAACCTTTTAACAGCAAAAGAAGGCCCTGTGTGAAACTTTTGGTATAAATTAATTCTTCATTGTCTTCTTAGTATTTCTCATAAATGTGAAGAGTTTTAAAGCAGACACAGATCACATTACTTGTATTTGCTAATAATCTGACTACACAAGCATCAAAGCCACAGTTATAGGCAACATGGTGCAGATGTCAGTGAGGCACTGGTCTCAGAGTTCTTTCTTCTAAGGAACCAAAGGAGGAAGAAAATATTTAGGATATCCCACTTAATCTCAACCACTCAAAGTCCTTTCTCTCTGTGTGTAATATCTACAACCAGAAATGACAGGGTAATTAAGTTCAGGATACCACTGAATAACCAACAAGCACTACAAAAGTAGCTTCGCTATGTTACGCTCAAATCCAGAGTTTCTCCACCTGGACTGACACTTAGGGCTGTATCATCTGTACACTGCAGGGTGTTTAGCAGCATTCTTGGCCTTGAATCTCTGGATGCTAGTAGTAGCCCTCCTGTCAGGTTAAAATTTCTTCAATCAATGAAAAATGTTTTCTTCGAAGCAAACCATCTCTGGTGGGGAACTACTGCTCAAAATCATTTGCAAAACAAATTTGACACACCTGAGCTCAAGGCTCGAAATGGCACAATCTGTGTAATGACTCACAGCCATACAGGACAGGCTGCTTCTACACTGTACAGATAGTTTATTTGCATGACGTCCATTAACCGATATCAGCAGTCTAGATTACCAGAAAAAGCCCTGCTTAGTTGGATCTAGAGTAGCTCATTCAGGGAGCTCAGCATAAATTTCCAATGGGTCAGGAACATGACTGAACAGCTAGTTACAGTGCTGTTTTCACAGCAGTGTTGCAGCATTTGGGGAAATCTATTTCCCCACCTCTACAGGTGCTGTCTTAAAGCATGTAACAAAGAAAAATGAACAAAATTCCTGACTTTGTTTGTTTGTTTTTTGTTTTTCAAGACAGGATTTTCTGTATTGCTTTGGAGCCTGTCCTGAAACTAGCTCTGTAGATCAGGCTGGCCTCAAACTCACAGAGAGCCGCCTGCCCCTGCCTCCCGAGTGCTGGTGTGTGCCACCAGCACCCAGCTTTTTTTTTTTTAAAGATTTATTTATTATGTATACAGTAATTTGCCTGCATATATGCCTACAAGCCAGAAGAAGGCACCACATCTCACTACAGATGACTGTGAGCCATCATGTGATTGCTGGGAATTGAACTCAGGACCTCTGGAAGAACAGCCAGTGCTCTTAACCTCTGAGCCATCTCTTCAGCTCCAAGTTTCTGTTCCTGCTCAAATAATATCTGAAGGGCTGGTCTGGGTGTGTAGCTCAATGACATTAGCATGTGCATATATGTTAAATGAAGTACCAGTCTCTAACACCATTGCTGACAATGTGATGAAACAGTAACTACAGCAACAGGCAGTCTGTGCTAACTGTATCTTGGGCAGATGTCCTGAGGCACTCACTATGAGGCTTTATACTCTTCCCAGCACAGAGAACCAAATTGTTCTGTCACAATTTGTATCAGCAGCAATCCTTTCTGGTTCTAGTAATAAACTGAATTCTCTAAATGTTTGGTGCCTACAAGTATAAGATTAAGAATAATCTACAAGTTTGAAGAATTGACTGAGAGTTACGAGTACTCGATGCTCTTGTAGAGGATCCAGGTTCAGTTCCTGACGTTCATACCATGACTCAAAATCATCTGTAACTACTCCAAACATGACCACTCCAAAAAAAAAAAAAAAAAAATCTAACAGTGCTAAGCAACAGGGATGAGAAGCTATCAAGGTGAAACAAGAGGTGCAGAGCCCCCAGATCTAATAATCACACCTTTCCCTAATCTACCCGAAGTACTCCACATTATGAGCATGAGCATAGCCTTGTTCTACCATCTCAACATGCCTTCTACAGCTCTACACCCACACCAAGACATATGGGCTCTTCAAAATAGAACCTCAGCAGGAGAACAAAGCAAACCTGAGGTCTGGCCAAGGGAATAAGACATTCATAGTCTATCAATTTTGGGACTCCAAAAGTGAAATATGCTAAGGAATTATACTTCTTGTAGGTTCAATCAGCACACACCCCACTAAAGACTGACACACAGGATCTCACAGCATTCCCTTTAGAGCCTGGCCTCTCACAGCATGGCCTTTAGAGCACGTGCTTTCCATGGAGGCTTTGCAGATGAGGAAACAGTCTTGAGAAGAAGCAAGTCAGTGGGAAGATGGAGTCAAGATTCGCTCTGGAAAACCCACTCTTCACAGTTAAAGGGTTTTTGTTTCCTTGTTTGTTTGAGGTAGGGTCTTGCTATGTAGATCAGGCTGGCCTCGAATTCACAGATGTTTGCCTGCCTCTGTTTTCTGAGTGCTGGGATTAAAGGTATGCACTACCATGCCAGGCTTGTTTGTTTTAGCCAAATTAAGGGCCTAACACACTAGCTACACCACCAACTTCTTCCAATGCTGAAATGCTTTTTCCCTCATATGAAACAGCTTCTCTTGCTGCCTTAGTCATGTGCATTTATTCAACATTCAGTACATGCTATATTCTGTGCTTACTGCTTCATGGTCATTGGCTTGGCTAACACCTTACTTATACTTTGTCACAGCAGCACATTGTTTATTATTTGTAGAACACTGTCCAGTGCCCATCCATTAAGCAGGCCCTATGCTTCTTCCCACAGAGTTACTCTAAGTGATTCTAGTGGTCAATCACTTATCCACATAGACAGAGGCTTTCTGTAGAATCATCTGGTAGCTCCCTGTGGGGAAAAGCTGTTGAGTCATTCCCCACTGCTAGCAGAACACTAAATACTGCATTCTTGGCTCCAGACCAACATGAACATGCTTGAAAAGTGCTGGAATGGAGATTTGCAAGTAGCAGGCTGAAGCTTCTCCATAGGGTAATTTTTAATATGGGCCATGGTTCTCCTTCTTTCACTTTCTTACTAGGAACTGACTGTGGTAAAGTTCTTGGTGGGGTTGGCTACCAGCTGCTCTTTAATAATGAAGAGAGATAAGTTGGGAGACAGCTCCACCTGGTGGCAGAAGGGAGAAAGGTTGCTGAGATAGCCCAGAAGGGGCACACAAAGGACAGGAGCCTGGCCAGCTTTAGACTGCTTTTCAGCAGATGGCACTTTCAGCTCATCTCCTCAAAGTTAATAGCCATTGCAGGGTAAGATGTGTACTCTCCTCTACAAACAAATGACTGTGCCTCATTTGATGCCAAGGCAGCAAGAACTGGACAACTTCAGCTTCTCTATATCAACAGAGAAACATGGACCTGACAGAACACCAGAGCTTAGTTCTAAAACTATATATGGTGACCACTTGCCTTTAGTTGTGAACAAAGGTACAAATAGCTTCTTCTACAGGCCCGAGAAAGGCTTGGCATCCACAGGCTCCCACCTATGAACAGCTGCTGGGAGCCACAGCAAATAGCGCTCTTCTGCTCAGTAGGCAAATAGAAACCTGCTCCCTAAACTGTACATTCTTTTATTGATCTCCCCTGAGTTCTCTAACCAGCAACGTACAGATCCCTTTGTCCTTTTATAGTTCTTTTCATAGCCTGAAGGCAGAATCACTACTCCCTGTCCAAATGGCATGCATTATGTCTTACACTCTGGTCTACCTCACAGAGGGGAGGGTTCTTAGACAAGGAAAATGGTTCTATACTATGCTGGACCAGAATGAAAGAAATCTTTACTCTTGAATTGCTAAGCTCCCAGGCAGGGCTCAGAGGAGCAAGGCTGGAGCCACACTCAGAGAAGCAGAGAGCCCAGAGTGAGAAGCCAAGGCGACAAGATCCCTCTCCCACCCCTTTTCACCATTAGTCTGCTCACAGGGCTGGTGGTGTCTTTCCCGAGGCTGCCCTTGCTGTTGAGGCTGCCAATCTCCGTCTGTGAGCTGGACTGCGACATCCCCTCAAAGAAGGGCCTGCAGCAAAGAAGCACAGCTGGAGTCAGTGGCTCAGCCTGCAGTGCAGAAAAGCAGTCACAAGGCCTGAACAGAGCAGTGCTCCAGGCAGATCAGCAGCTGAGGCTTTGAGGACACCTATAAAGGTGGTCAAGGGATTTCCAGAGACTCCTATCAGGGCTTTGTTATTTAAAGCAAAACACTGATCTCCACCAGGAGAATGAGACGCTTGGAGACAACAAAAAGTCTTAATTCCTTGAATGAAGTTTGAGAGAGGATGCAAGGGACATCATGATGGAGGGAAAGGGAAGCCTGGGAGGAGCTTTGGGCCTCACTTGAGCTTGGGCTTTGGGGTGCTGAGGATGCTCTCTGTTTCCTCCATTTCAGGGCCACTGTCACTGGGGTTGTACATCTCTAAACTATCGTAGAGTTCATCCAGGTCCTCTTCCACTTCCCGAATCTGCTCCCGTGACACATGTTCTAGCCCAAAGCCCACCTGTGAGCAAAATAAAGATCTATGAATCTGGGGCTCTTCTTATTAACACTTGTGGTTAGATGAACAACTCCTGTCTCCTAGGCCATTTGTCAACTAGCACTCTCAGTATTCCTTCTAGAGGGACATACCAGAGTCATGGTAGAGAAACCTTTGTATGTATCAAGCTTTTTGAGACAGGGTTTCTGTGTAGTCATGGAACTCACTCTGTAGACCAGGCTGGCCTCTAACTCAGAGATCCACCTTTGAGAGCTGGGATTAAAGGCATGTGCCACCACCACCTGGCTCTTTGTGTCCTTTCCACGGTCTGACTCCAGAGCAGGGGCATGGTAGGGTTACTTTCCCTATCAGTTACTATCAATATCTCTACCAGGGCTGGCACCAGGAGGAAGAGATATGCTGATGTGCCTCCCAAGGAATCACACAAGAAAACCCAGGTCTGGTAGGCTAATCCATCTTCTGCTCTGTCCTTCGAACTCACATACAAGTTGCTTTTCTTTGCAGCTCACAGTGTGACAAAGACCCTTTCTGAACATTTTCTATCTTTATTCATTTTTACTTTACTTAGAAGCCTGTGTGAATGAAGCCAGGATCTCCAGGGTCTAGGAGATTTCTATCAAGAGCTGATCAAAGAGGACACATCACAAGTAAAAATTAAACAGCTAGATTTGACATTGCTGCCTTGTACCAGAGAACTGAGTATTAACTAATAATTGGATATGACTGTGTTTTATATACTATGAAACTGCACTCTTCTCCAGTTGCCTTCTCTCACGCAAGTGGGTAGGAATCATGACTCCATAATCTTGATGCTTAGTGGTTACACAGGACTTAGGTGTGAAACTGCAAGTAAGGGGTCATACCTCATCAGAAACTTTGAATCGTTTCAGGAGGGCCACAAACTTCTGTTTGATGTTGGGTTGCTGTGGGGGGAAAAATATACAAATTGTTCTCAAGTAACATCTACCTGCAGTCAATTAAAGAGAGTGTGTCAGGAGCTTACCCTCAAAAGGAACAGGAGAAGAAAAACAGCTGATAGCTGCATTTTCACTGAAAACCTCTCTAGAAAGAGGCAAATGCTAATGTAATTCCCAGGGTTCTGGGCAACTCAATGGAGATCTCATGTTCCCCAAGGCCCTCATGGTACCCCAGTGATTTCCAGAGGTGCAGCTCTAGCCCATCTTTTTCTGTCTGGCATATCCAGGTAAGCTGGGACTGTCATGTACCTGCTTGCTCAACATCTCAGAATGGCATCTGTCCTCTTCTTGCTTAGGAAGCAGCATCACCAACCCACCTAATTACCAAGCCTACTTCTGGAGTCTTTCTATCTCTGTTCCCGCAGCATGCAATGGACACTTCCAGAAGAGGCCATTTTTCCTTTGTGTCATGATTGTTCCTATGCAGATCTCTGCCTTATGTCATCTACTCACCCTGCTGTGTCATAGTTACTTGTTAAGACGAGACTATATTTCCAGACACTGGAGTGCACTGATGGCCCAGTCTGGGCTCTCTGGTCCCTTTCTCTCATTCTGCTTTTTAGGCACCAGGCTTAGTTTGTGGTCACACATATTTCTGGCCTTGAATAGCCAGACCCTCATGTGGGAATGGAAACAACTGACTTGCACTTAAGAATGGGAGTAGTGGGAAGGGCACGACCAACAAGGAAGAAACTCAAGTTCATATCGACAGAGAAGTTAAGACATAACAAGGTCATTGTTGAGAACAAAGTGCTTGGTGGGGAAAGAAGACTGTACATGAGCAGAAGGAGACACAAAATAAAGGGCCATCACCAAGTGTTCAGAAACAACTGGAAAGCCTACAGCTTCCAGCAATGCCTCTGGGAGATGGATAATATCACTGATCTCTGGTTATACACCAGGTGATATTATGGAAAAAGCCACAGGACAGGAGATTTAGGAAACTCAGGAGGCATCCTTAGGGGAGAAAACAGGAACTTCTTATGATTGCAGAGCAGGAAAAATAAAAGCTCAGAAGAAGAAACAGTAACTGGGAAGGTCCTACAGCTGTTTTCCTTCTCATAGTTTAAAGGAGGAAGGATTGGATTCTGGGGACCTGCCCTCCTTACAATGCTTGAAAACCTGAGAAAAGGGAGCAGTTCTTATGCTCCTGAGCCACTGATACAAAGAAGAAACTAGGGTTGCAGTCCTGAGGGCTTTCTCGTAAGTCTCATGAACTCTGATTGCAGAGGCTGAGGATACATCTTCGAAATTAATCTAGCCTTAACTTCACCCCAAATGAGAAAAACTCACTTTCAGGGTATCAGTCCCTAGATTGGCTCTGCACTTAAAAGAACCAGAATGAGACTTTTTCCTCCTACAAGCTCTTGATATTTCTGACCCTTTAATTCTCTGGAGTACAGGGGCTCCTAGATCAGCCAAAGGTTACTGACTCCAGGTTACTCAGTCCAGGACTCCAATTTTAATATGGGCTCAAGAAATCTTAGTTAGGAGATATATAATCCAAGCCCTGTCGATTCCAGGGTATAGATCCAGGGGTAAGAACTATATCTAATGTAATTGAATCTTATCAAATCCAGAGTTTCTGCAGTTCTCAAGTACTACTCCAACACAGCAATAAATATTCTAGAGAGCTGGCCTCATTCCACAGTGGCCAGTGCGTCACTTGCAGCAATCATCTAGAGAAGAAAGTCTGAGGCATTGTACTCCTTAAAGAAATATCTGGATTGTTTTAAGATCTAGAAAAAACAGTTATAGCCTTCTTTCGATTCTACATAATCTATGGCCTATAGCATTCTGTGTACCACAAGGTTCCTAACATGCTGATTCTTAGTGGGTAGTAGGAGGGATTCTGGGGATGTATTAGGATATTGAGAGTGTGATTTCAAGTAGACAGGGTTCAAAAACCCCACAGGTCTTAATGTACCACTCACTCCCACCTACTTTAGACCAAGAATCAGAGCTGTACCATGCCCTGAATCTGGGGAGCTCACCCTAGTGATGGCTGATGTTGAGGTCAGTTTCCTCCTAGTCTTCTTTACTTTCCGAAGATCCTCATCTTCATAAAATAGGTCCTGAGAGGGCAGGAAACAGAATGAGCTGGGAAATTCAAGAAACCTCTCACACACTATGCAAAAGAGCCATAGGAAGTTACCTGCCCATGCAAGGGGTCATCACTGCCTTCCTGCTCTGAGGAGAAGCTTTCTTCCTCCTCTTCGGAGTAGTTGTCAATATCTGGTGAGCGATCTAGAACAAACATCCTAGTAAGCAACTTGTTCTGGTTTGATCCAAGTGACTTTCAAGGATAGTAATCAATAGGACTGGGTTAGAAGGAAGGGCCACATGAAGAGTCATGGTTACACATTACTTCAGAGATCTCTAAGTTTCTCTTGCCTGGGCATATTTCATGTATGGTTTACTCAGCTTTCCCAAGATACAGGTCAATGCACTGATACTGCACATGCATTTTAAAAATTTAAAAATCTATGTGTATGAATGTTTTGCCTCCATGTATACACATGCACCTCATGTGTGCCTGATGCTCTTGGGTGTCAGAAGAGAGTGACAGATCCCTGGAAACTAGAATTATGGATGGTTGTAAGCCACCATGTGGATGCTGGGAGTTAAACCCAGATCCTCTGTAAGAGCAACAAGTGCTCTAAACCACTGAGCCATCTCTCCAGCCCCATTGCTTGCATCTTACCAGACAGCTTAGACTTGATTCCTTCATGGTCAATGGGCTGGCTGGATAAAGAGTAGATTTTTATTTCTGCCACAGGCACAGAGACATCCTTCACGTTGCTGTGCAGGCCAAGCACCAAAGCACCCTCATTAGGGTGTTGCATTACCTGTAAGCAAAGCAATAGTACAAATACCTTACTTACCTAGTGCCAGGGTTGTCACTATCATAAACCCATGTGACATGTGAGCCAAAGGCAACAACATTTTGCTAATGTATTTTCCTTCTCACTTCCAAATCTATGCCTACTGCCTTTCTTTCCTACTGCTTTCAAGGACATACTTTAAAAACTATCTCCAGGGGCCAGAGATGGCTTAGTGGTTGAGAGTGCCTGCAGCTCTTATAGAGGATCCGAGTTCTGCTCCAAGTAGCCATTTTGGGTGACTTACAAACACCTCTAAATCTAGCTCCAGGTGATCCAACACTCTCTTCTGGCCTCCTTAGATACCTCCACACATGTGCACATTCTACAACACCCCCATAATTTTAAAATAATAAATCTTAAAATGAAAAAAAAAATCTCCCAGTTGCTTCTAGCTAACCCTTTAGTGATACTAAACCTGGCAATTTAAATCAACAAACAACAACAACAACACAGTTATCTCTAGAAGGGCCAAGTATTTAAAGACAACAATTGAGGCTTGAGATTGAAAATGATTGCTAATCTCTAGGGCTCCATGTTAAATTAAGTCCTTTACATGGATACTAGCTTTTGAGTCTGGGTAAAGTCAGGCCTATATGCATGGTTGGTCAGCTGTCTGGCAATGAGAATAAAAGAGGCAGAAAACAGGGAAATGGCAGGGACTGACCCAGTTGGAAGAGTGGGATGATGCTATTAATTCCTCCCTATAGTCCCTCATCCCCCTATCAAACCTCAAGAAGGCAGGAAGATGGGTGGGGCCAGGACACATAAGACACATACACAATATCAGAACCATAACATTTTTTCCCTATTTCACTTACTATTATTGTTTTGGTTTTTTTGAGACAGGGTTTCTCTGTAGCTTTGGAGGCTGTCCTGGAACTTGCTCTGTGGAGGCTGATCTCTAACTCACAGAAATCCATCTGCCTCTGTCTCCCAAGTGCTGGGATTAAAGACATGCCCCACCACCATCTGGCCTCACTTAGTATTTTTTGAAACAGGTTCTCTACCTATCCCTGCCTGTCTAGAAACTCACTATTTGTAGACCAGGCTGGTATTGAACTCACAGAGATCTGATTGCCTCTGCCTCCTGAGTGCTGGGATTAAAGGTGTGTGCCATCACGTCAACTGTTTTTCACTTATACTGTACTGAAAGTTTTTTTTTTTTTTTTTTTTTTTTTTGAGACAGGGTTAAAGGCATGTGCCACCAATGCCTGGCTCAGTTTGACATTTTTTATTATATATTTTAAAAACCAATTTATTTCTTTCTGTTAGAAAGGAATTTGAAAGGAAGAAATGCAAGATCAGGCCCCATGCTACTGGGTTGGAACTGAAGTAACCGCTGTATGCTCTGGGTTAGAACAGCTACGAATAAATAAGAAACGGTCACACACAGGTAAGGGCATGTGTGTTCATGTATACATGCACTTCCTAGCTTCTTAGTTCTTTCTGCTGAAAGACAGCAAAAATGTTATCCCTGTTGGGGACATGAGTACTGCTAGTACTCTGATCTTTTTTTTTTTTTAATCTGAAATAGGGTCTCACTATGTAGCTCTGGCAGTACTGGAATTTAGACCAATACTGCCTTGAACTCACAGAGATCCACCTGCCTCTCTGCTTTTGCCTCCTGAGTGCTAGGATTAAAGGCATGTGCTACCACACCACACCTGACAACTATCTGATTTTTAAAGTACTATTCTCCACTAAAACACCCCAGAAGCCTGAGAAAATTATCCTATTCCAGGACTGGGCCAGGGCAAGGACAAGATACGTTTGGGCTATTTTGTACCATTAAGTAAGATTGTCTATAAAGAAGAATGATCTTATAAAAAACAAAAATCAAAACCAACAAAAAACAAACAACCCCCTCCAAAAAACAATAGCCAAAATATACAGAGAGACTATATAACGACAGCAATATGTTATCAAGTTAAGTATTTTGGCACACATACAAAAATACATACATACATACATACTTAGCTACCTACCTATATATTAAAGTTAGAAGTGGTCCTGGTGATGCACTTCCAGTACTAGTTACATGGGAAGCTGGAGTAGAAGGATCACTTGAGTCTAGGAGTTTGGGCCTAGCCGGGCAACATAGTAAGACCCATTTTAAAAGAAAAATGGAGCTTAGAGCAACAGCTTAGCGGTTAAGAGCACATGTTCTTAACCAGACTTGGGTTCAATTCCCAGAACCCATATGGTGGTTGATAACCATCCATAATTCCAGTTCCAGGAGGCACATGATTTAGACATATATTTGAGCAAAACACTAATATACATAAGAGAAATACATTTTGGTTGTTGTTTTTTCAAGAAAGGGTTTGTCTGTGTTGCCTTGGCTGCCCTGGAACTCACTCTGAGGACCAAGCTGGCCTCCAACTCACAGAGATCCACCTGCCTCTGTCTCCCGAGTGCTGGGATTAAAGGTGTGCACCACCACTGCCCAGCTAAGATAAATAAATCTTAAGACTAAAATGAAGATAAAAAAGTTAAAAGGCAAAAAACTTTTGTATAAGAGAAAGTAATTACTAAAGCTAGTTACTGAATTTCCAACAAAATAAGTAATCTATAAAGAAAAAAATAAATAGCTGCCTGCAGGCTGGGGAAATCATTTGCTGGGTGACAATGTACCTGAGGCCTGCAGTGTAAGACTGTGTGTTCTGCTCACCTCTGCCATGTTGATGAGTCCCACAGCCAAGGTTTTATAGCCCAAGATAGTCCGGTTCTTGTACCGCTTCCTCCTTTGCAACATAATCTGCAGTTTGTTGGCATCTCTCTTAAGGAAATGAGGGTACTGAAGAGCAAAACAGTCCAGATGGTTAATCAGCAACCAGGACCCTGGTGGTTCAGGTCCTTAGAGGCATATGCTGCAGTTTCGTTTGCTTCTAAGAGTGAATATTCAGAGTGAGAAAGAAAAAACAAAACAAAACAACAACAAAAAGGGAGGGGCTGGTAGGGTCTACTCAGGCTTAGAAACTCCTCTTTCTCTGTCATCTGGTGCTTCAACATAGGGTCACAGGGGTTATGACAAGAGAGATGCTCTAAAAGGGATGAAGAGAGAAGGCTGAACACAATCATGAAGTAGAAGTGAGCTCTATTCTTACTGATTCAGATCAGGAGAGAGGAGGAAAGGCCAAGTGTGGGAGGCTCAATGGATAGCAGCTAATCATATATGGCCATGTACGGGGAGACTGGGCCTCAGCACACCGCTCATCAGCATATCCAGTACACCCTACATGAGCTGCCTTAGGGATTGTGGAGGCCTTCTAAGTTAGCCATCAGCTCTTAGATGGCTTTTGTTCTTTCCTACTGAAGGTAGGTTCTGGCTGTTTTTGGAGAAAAAAGTGCCTAAGTTTCAAGACTATTTGAGTACTAGACTGTTGTAGCATGTTAGAAAACTTGAAAGACTTAGAAAATTCTGACCTGAAGGGAGAAGGTTAACTGGAGCTCTGTTTCCACCAGGCCACTGGCTGGAAGGATGATCTCATTGGAACGAAGAATCCTTTTTGAACCCTGGAAACCAAGAAAAACTTCTGTCAGAGCTGTGTCACTAAAAGATCAGATAAAAAAGTGGCTACTGTGCTGTAAGAAAATCAGCCTTTATAAGTGCCCCCATCCCAGGCCTCCTTCTACTCTTGTTCTGCTTGTCTTATTTGGCAAGTTATAATTATTTTATTTTTATTTATTGTTATTTTTTGTGGTATTGAATATTGGAATCATGGCTTTGATGTGCCAGGCAAGGACCCTACCAATGATCTATGTTCTTAGCCCTTAAGACTGTTTTAGATCCAACAGTAACAGATGGACATGCATAGAAACATAACTCAGCTTGGTGAGCTGACAAAATTTATGGCTTCCATCTTAAGTGGCGTATGTAGCATTGCCTAGGAACCATGCCATAATGTCTCAAGTACATTCTCTGTAATCTCTGTTCTTACAGGATATAACCATACCTCCTCAATTCCCCTAACATCTGACCCTAACATTTCCTTAACGCTGCTAACCTTGATTCTCTTCACTGAAAAAGCTGGAGCAGCTCCTACTTCATTAACCTGCCCCCAGGCCCCTGTCCTCACATACCCTCCTTTCCCTTCTGTCACAGACAACCACCCATGTTTCCCATCTGCTGCGGGACTAGCCTCCTTCCTCACCTATTTGAAGGAATTGCTGAAGCCATTCTTTCTTCTCACATAATCAACTTTGATTGTCTAAATATATGCTGTTAAGAACTGTAAAAACTTCTGCTTCCCTTACAGGTGTGAAAACCTGAGTTCTAACCCTGGAACATACATAAAAACAGCTTGGTATAGTGGTGTGTACTTATAATCCCAGTGTTGGAGAGGCAGAAACAGAAGAATCCCTGGGGCTTTCTGATAGCCAACCTAACTTACTAAGAGAGTTCTAGGCCACCGAACAGAGAAATCTTATGTTTAAAAAATTAAGAGTGGGCAACTTAGAGGAACAATATCCAGGGTTGTCCTCTGGCACACATACATGTGCACACATATGCAGGTACACACACTCCTTTCAACACACAAATACTTTCTATCCCAAATATACTCTCTTGGACTGGGGGGGGGTGTAGTTCTATCTTTAGTACTGCAAAAAAACAAACCACAAAACCACAATGCACTATCTGGATGGTAAGATGGCTGAAAGGCACTTGCACATGTAGGTAACAGGGTGTAGTCAGCAGCACACAAGAGAGATACAGTTAGGTCTGGCCCTTTCAAGCATGCTATATGACTATTCTCATCTTTCTATTCTTCCACAAAGATTTAGTTTCCATGAGTCCCAAAAATGGCTTCCTGAAGTATGTAGGACACTACCAACTTGGGTCCAATTTCAGGATTATTTTTAATACTCAAATCTTATTTATCTATTTTTAATTTATTTTATGTGTATGGGTATTTTCTTGCATGTGTTTCTGTGTTCTATGTGTGTGCAGTGACTGCAAAGGCCATAAGAGGTGCTGGATCCCCTGGTACTGAGGAGTCACCAGCTAGGCACTGAGTATGGAACCCAGGTCCTCTGTAAGAGTAGCCAGTGCTTTTAATTACTAAGCCATTTCTTAAGCCACTTATAATTTTTTTTTAAATTTAATTTTAAAAAATTGTGTATGCATGTGCTTGTGTGTTTAGTGTATTGTGTGGTACATGCACAGGTGTGTACACATGTGTATGAAAGCTAGAGGAGGCCATCAGGTGTCCTGTTCTATTATTCTATACCTTATTCCCTTAAGGTTGTATCTCTCACTGAACTTGGAGCTAAGCTGGCAGGCAACAAGCACCTGAAATCTGATACCCCCGTCTCTGGCCCCTACCACACTGGTGCTACAGGTACAACATCACTATGTTAGATTTTTACATGGGTGCTGGGGATTGGAACTCAGGTCCTCATGCTTGTGCAGCAAGCACTATCTCCCCACATCCCCATTTCCCTACCCTACAGTACATTTTCAGTAGAGAAGAAAAAGTGTTTAATGCCACAGCATCATTACAGAACATAAAAATACTCATTAATGAATATTAATGTCTTTCAAACTGGGCTCCTATTATTTTAAAATACTTGTTTTTGAGACAGGTCCTTACTGATAGCCCAGGATAACACAAAACTCAATTTTCCTGCCTTAGTCTGTAGCTCTCACCCTCTCGCTCCCACTGTGGTGTTTTTGTTTTGTTTGTTTTTGTTTTTTGAGACAGGGTTTCTCTGTGTAGCTCTGGAGTCTGTCCTGGCATGCACTTTGTAGACCAGACTGGCCTCAAACTCAAGAGATCTGCTTGCCTCTGTCTCCCCAGTGCTGGGACTAAAGACATGTGCCACCGCTGCCCTTTAATGAGGGTTTTTGTTTTGTTTTTGCTGGGTTTTTTGTTTGTTTTTGTTTTTCGAGACAGGGTTTGTCTGTATAACTTTGGAGCCCCCATTGTGGTGTGAATTACCAAATGTGGTAGTTGCCCAGGGAAAGGAATGGAAGATAGACAGTTTGGTAAGGATAACAGTTAAGGAATGTGAAGTTTCTTTTTGGAGTGATGACAATGTGCTGATGGTTGTATCACTGGGAATACTGTAGCAATGCCTCAGGTTGTGTATTCCAAGTAGGTAAGTTGAATGGAATCTGAATTACAGTCCAATAAATATGTTATTTAAGACAATATGCTATGTTTATTCTGCATGTCTTTTATTTCGTCACTCAGAAGGCAGAGGTAGGCAGATATTTAAAGAGTTTCAGGCCAGTTTGGGCTACATAGTGAGACCCTGTCTCAAGAAACAAAAACAACCAAACAGCAACAATAACAAAAAACCACTTTGTTAGGGGTTGGAGAGATGGTCTAATGGTAAAAGGATTGGCTCCTTTTTCAGAGGACCTAGTTTGATCCCTAGCACACACATGGCAGCTAACAAATCCACCACTCCAGTTCCAAGGGAGCTAATGCCTTCTTCCGGCCTTTGAGGGTACTGCACACACGATACAGACATACATAAAATAAAAATAAGAAAAGTAACAACTTTTTTTTTTTTTAAAAGAACTCTTAACCACCGACCCATCTCTTTCCTTACCAAAATATTTAATTTTAAATACAAAGCATTTAAAAATAGTATGTATAAGAACAGTCTGGTAGGAGGGAGTCGGGTGTGCCCTTGAAGAGGTCTGTCTCTTAGTCTCTTTCTTTCCCTCTCCCTTCTAGCTGCCATGAGGTATGTAGCTTTCTCCCTTACCTACACCCACAGGCCCACAAAGGACTGAGATCTCTCAAATGGTGAGTAGAAATACATTTTTACTCCCTCTAATCTCATATTTTGTTAGGGTGATGGAAAGCTGACTATATAGGTGTTCATGTGGGCTGTAGCATGAAGAGTTTCACTCATGGTTGCACTGGTACTTTCAGGGTGAATGACAAATAATACCACAGCATTACTGTGGAAATGATTTTTGACTCTTAATATTCTCAAACAGTGTGTTAGGGAGATCTTTTTTTTGTAAAAATTCTATTTATTTATTATGATACAGTGTTTATATGCCCAAATACCAGAACAGGGCACCAGATCTCATTACAGATGGTTGTGAGCCACCATGAGGTTGGTGGAAACTGAACTCAGGACCTCTGAAAGCGCAAGCAGTGCTCTTAACCAGGGAACCATCTCTACAGCCTGGGAGTTCATTTTTAATATTGCTATGTAATTAGAATGGAAAGCTCCTTAAAGGCAGGGATTTTTGTTTTATTAACCATTGCCTCACTTGTGCATAAATCCATGCTCAATATATAATAAAACCTCAGTCAATATTAACTAAATAAATCAATGAACAGGTGATCAAAGATGAATGCAGTAACATCTGTGATTATTTTCAGCTGCTTGGAAATAAATGAACTTAAACATTTAGGATATTAAAAAAACATTTAGGATATTTAAGATTTTTGGTACAATCACAGATTTTACAGAATGTCAAATATTTAATCAGGAAATGAAATTATTTCCTTCAGCAAGAGCAATTAATGTTAGGAAGGGCAAAAGCAGCTGAGAAAGTTAAAAACTATAACCATATTGTTTGCATGTGGCAAAGGAAACAATCCCTGAACACTGGGACACTAGGAAAGGACAACAAAACATTGAAAACTGTCACTTCACATACTTGTTTTTCCAACCTATAGTGTTTAGCAGCATTTCACAGGTTTTGGAGGAATTATGTACAAAAACAAATGGAATTAGACTATGCCTTAAGACATAGAGGAATTCCTCAGGGGTGATGGAAGTTTTGAAGTTGGAAATTTTTTTTTTTAGATCAGGTTGTGGTGCATGTCTTTAATCCCAGCACTTGGAAGGCAGATCTCTGAGTTTGAGGCCATTCTAGTCTATACAGCAAGTTCTGGGATAGCCAGGGCTACACAGAGAAAGCCTGTGCTATGTGTATAAGTGCTTTCTTATCATGTATGTATGTACACCATGTGCATGACTGGTTCTCATGGAGGTCAAGAGAGGGCATCAGACTGTCTAGAACAGAAGTTAAAGATGGTTGTGATCCACCACGTGGGAACTGAAGTCAGCTCGTCTGGAGGAACAAAAAGTGCTGTTAACTGGTGGGCCATCTCTTCAACCTGAAAAATGTGAAGTTTTAAAAAAATTATTTTTATTGTTGGGCATGGTTGCATACCAGTACCTAGCACCTGGGAGGCAAAGGCAGGTGGATCTCTGCAAGTTTGTGCCAGCCTGCTCTAAGTATGAGATGTTCAGAGCTATATAATGAGACTGTCTCAAAAAAAATATTTTTTTTTAAAAAATCACTTTTAGTTAGGTGTATATGTATGTGCACATACCTAAGGAAGCCAGTGGTGTTGGTGTAAGGCTATAGAGCTACAACTGAACCTCCTCCACCCCCACATCCTGGTTGCCTAAAAAGAAGCCTTCAAACTCTGGTCAGGGTCAAAGCCATTTTGTTATCTGGCTTTGCAGACCCCAATATGCTGGAATAAACAACACTCTTGCTGATTGCTTAAGTGAGTGGCTGTCTTTGTTTTGTGCAATACTCCAAGGACCCTAACATTTGGTGCATTGTCCAAGAATCCCACCAGAGACTCCTCACCACATTGAGCATTTGGAAGGTGGGTCAGTAAGTGAGAGCCCTGTGTCTTTGTTTCTCTCTCTCTGCACTGTTGAAGGCTCAAGCTGATCCTGTAGACCAAGTGTGAAGTGGATGTACTATGACATCTGTGCCTGGGTGGGTGGAGAGATGTATAGTGAGAGGGGCTGTCATCTTGAGTAAGACTTTTTTTTCTTTATACTTGTCTTTCTGTCTAATAACCATTTTTGATCCTCTAGAAGAGATGGGACAGAAAAATTCTATTTCCTTAAACCTTATGCTGAACCACTCTAAGGACTCCCAGACCCAGGCCAATGTCCTGGGACTTGTCATCCAGAAGGGAAACTTAACCATCTTTTGCAGGAACAAGTGGCCTAAATGTGAGATGGCCCGAAAAAGGGACGGTCAATCTTTCCACTATCTGTTGGGTAAAGGAGGGAGTTTATGGGCAATGAGGGTACCTGGACCAGGTTCCTTATGTTATTACTTGGCAAATGTTAGTAGAAAGGCCTCCAAAATGGCTGAAACCTTTTCTGCCACGACTTCAGGAAATAGTCGTAGAGGCAGAAAAGAAACTGAAGCCAGACAGGAAATCCCAGCCATTGGCCCCTCTTTACCCTGTCCTACCCTCCTCAGGGGGTGACTGGGTATCTCTTCTTCCCTTCGTTCACTTTTGAACTTGCAATTCTCCTTACACCCTCAACTCAACCCTGTTTGAGATAATGTATGCCAGACCTCTGCCTGTGTAGCCAAACCTGAAAGTAGAAATCCTGGCTGAATTTGAGACAATCAACATTTTCTCTCCTCCCTGCAAGCTTTATTTCAGGAACGAAAGAAACTGTGTGCTGTGTACAACAAGGCACCACAACCTACGCCTATACCACATAGGTTCCACCTGGGAACTTGGTAGTCATTAAAAGATACTGCAAGGCCACCATGGAGCCTGGTTGGAAGGGGCCCTACACTAACCCACCTTGACACACCACTACCACATGAAGCCCATAGATCCACATGCCAACTCAGAGGGCCATGCCTCAAAAGAGGCCCAACCCTGGATTTTGGAGGGCAGTTAATATCTACAAGACCCTTTAAAACTGAAAATCCAGAAAGTCACAAGGTTAGCTAAGCAATATGGGCTTGTTTCTATTCTTTGTTTTTTTGCTGCTTTTCTAACCCAGGCCCCTGCAGGGCACCAAAATCTCCACCAGCCAGACCTATAACCTCACTTGGAAGGTTGTCAATACAGACCTCCCATTCTATCCCCGTAGGGACCTGGTTTCCTGAGCTATACTTTGACTTGGGGGCACTTTTCGCCAAAATGGCAAAGCAGTTATTGTATGGGCACATTTATACTGAGTCATTTATCCAAATGTATTTTCCCCATTTCTAAGATTGCCCCAGACATGATAGGACTGTAAGGATGGAAAAATTTAGCCTAATTCTCCCTAGACTCTGCCCCCTAGCGGTGAGTAGGCAAAAGGTCATTCATGACTGTTTACAGCACCTGTGAGTGAATGAGAACAGGAAATGAGCCGTGCCACACTACCCAAAAGCCCTAGCGAAAGCAGACTTCCTGGGCAAAGCGGGCTTGGATAGTTCAAATTGATTGGTCCACACTGGATGCTATGAGATGATTGGTTTGTAATGCACGGGCTTTGTTGTAACCCTATAAAAGCTGTCTGAACCCTGTACCAAGGGTTCCCAGTCCTCTACCCCACGTGTGGTATGGCTGCGGACTCCAGTGCACTGGAGTATAAAAGACCTCATGCTTTTGCATCAAGACCGCTTCTCGTGAGTGATTTGGGGGGGGGCGCCTTTCCTGAGTCGGGGCGTGAGGGTCCAAGCCCTCTGTGGGTCTTTCAGGACTAGAGCCCAGGAAAGGAGCTGTGTCTCCACAGGTCACATCTGGTGGAAGTCTCCAAAGACAGAGGTAAAAGGGGCATATGAATCACCCTGTTGTTCTGGGCTTGGTGGGAGAGGGGACATGCAATGCAGTATTGATTTGATTTACTGATGCTGGCAAAAAACTTCTAGTTGGACTTCAGGAAAAACCTGAAGGATATACCACAATCAAAGAACGGCAGCCTCAGATGTAGGAGCACTATTAACCCTACAATCAGACATCCAGCCCATATAATCATGGCAATACCAGGGCCCCAACAAGGTAGCAAATCCAACCAGACCTATACCTGCCCCCACCCTGAGGCCCGCAGAAGCTAGAATACTGTCACTGACAAATGCAACTGCTCTCACAAGCCCACTTCCCCAGTCCAGAACTCTTAGACCCTTTGAAAACCACCTATTTGGTTTTAAAGGCCTCAAAACCCAGTCTCACTAAAGCTTGCTGGCTTTGCCTAGATACAACCCCACCCCATTAAGAGGAGATTGCAATAATGGGGGACTATGCTGATTTCTTTGACATCCAAGCATGCAGCTGGCAACACTTATGCAAAGGGAGGTTCACCATATAGTCTGTGACAGGGAATGAACTCTGCATAGGCCAGCCTCACCAAGTCATGCCAATCTCTGCAATGAGACTAAGGGTCCAACAGGGACAGGGTACCTAATTGCCCTGGATGATGCCTGGTGGGCTTGTACTGCCAGCTTAACCCCCCTGTATGCATGCTCAAGTTTTGAATGATATAGGGGTTTGTGTCCTGGTGTAATTAGTTCCTAAAATAACCTATCACCCTGAGGAGGAGGTTTTCTGCCAGCTAGGACCATCAAAATGAGCCAAAGGGGGAGTTTTTCACGGCTATCTTGGTATCCTCCCTTTCAGGCCTGGGCCTTGTCAAGGCTATAGGCATGAGGACATCAATCAGCTCTTGTTCTTCAGGACCAGAACTATAAAGCTTTAAGTACAGCTACAGATGCTGAAGAGTCCTCCCCGCCACCCCTTCCTTGGACAGAGATGTTCCTCCAGAATAGAAGGGGACTAGCCTTGCTGTTTTTACAACAAGGAGGACTTTGTCTGGCTCTGGGAGAACAATGTTTTCTATGCCAACCACTCTGGTGTTTTCAGGGCTTCGTGGCCCTCCTCAGGAAAAGACTAAACGATATAGGCAGTTAGAAAGGCAATGGAATGAGAGATGGTATGAGTTGCTCTTTAACTGGTCACTCTCCCTCATGGCCCGGCATCTGCCTTGGCCAGTCCCTTAGTCCTTCTGGTGCTGGTTGTAATCTGTGGACCTTGTGTAATCAACACTCTGCTCAGATTTATCAAAGAGAGGATCTCCATAGTGCAGCCAAGGGTCTTAAGACAGCTATACCAACCACAAGGCTGGGACCCTTTAGGCCCTGATGTGGAGACATCTCTAGGATTGGAGATGAACCATAACTCAAGAGGGGAATGAGAGGCTACAGTAGCTCCAGGGCCACACTTGTCCTCGTCCCAGACTCTACTGGATCTGGGTTCCAGTTTAGTTTCACTTTCAGTTTCTGTACTCTGTTAAAGCAGGAAGAGGAGCCCCAGTCAATGAGGTTGGGGATGGATGACCTCATACCCAGCCAATTAGGTCCAGGATGGCCCAACCTCTCTTGGATCCTGGTTGCCTATAAAAGGAGCCTTCAAGCTGGTCAGGGTCAAAGCATTTGTTGTCTGGCTGGCAGACCCCAGCATGCTGGAATAAACATCGCTCTTGCTGATTGCATTTGAGTGGCTGTCTTTGTTTTGTGGTTACACCAAGGACCCTATCACTTCCCTAATCTAGAAATTGAAGAACCAAAACCAGAACAGCCCTATTCCTTCATGATACTGTCTGTTTCACTGATGAAATTAGACACACATCAGAGGACTGTTTTGTTATTCAAAACAAAACATAAAGAAACCAAGGACTTTAGTTCGAGGCGGAACTGGGACTCTATGTCTCATTGGCTTAGCTGCCCCTCCACAACTGTCTTTCTACCTAAATGAGGAGAAGGTGGCTCAGGGAATTTCTATAACTGGAACAGGGAAAAGCACTGTCTGGCTTCCACAGGCCCTGAACATTCATTGTTCAACTCACCTGCAGCTTCACAGCAATGACTACTGAGTTAAGATCCTTGTCCATTTCTTTAAGCATAACAAGTTTCTTCAGGGTCAAGCTGAATAGCCTAGAAAAATATAGAGAAAGAAGGTCCTGTAAAATATAAGAACTTGTGTGAAGGTAACATCTACCATGAGAATCTGCTCTACTTAAAAGTAAGACTGTGAGAAGGCTTTAGCTTGTATGTTTGGAAAGTGTCAAAGGTGTATCATTCTTTGGACTTCAGCTGATGTCTAGATATCTCAAGCAAACCCACAGTTTACCACTGCAGAGACACGATTATTCCGGTTTTCCCTCACCTGCCACCTAAGCATAACTGAAGCTTTTACACATGTAAATCTTAGAAACACATAGAACAGGCGAATGCATAGCATGCACGCCAAGAAGAGATACTTACTAATGTCTTCAGGGTCTCAAGGAAGGATTTTAAAGCTAACTACAAAATACTTCAGAATACAAAAGCAGATGAAACCAATTCTATGAAATTTTAATAAATGTTCCATTGAGGAGAGGAACAATACAGAAGCACATTAACCCTTTCTGCCTTCCTATAGGATTTTAAATTTTCATAGGAATAATAACAAAAGCTAGGTAACTTCTGGGGGGAAAAGAGAATAAAGAAAGTATTACTCTATATGTATTAACATGCACTTTAGGGTCAAGGTAATTAGGGTCATGGTAATGAGAAAAGAATACACAGAGGGATCAACGGCAAGGAAGAGGTTCTGAAATAAGACCTATTTATATATAGGAATTTACTGTAGGCAGACAAATTACTCAAATGACAAACATTTTCATACTGGAAAATTGGCTATATGAACAAAAACCATGACATAACTGTCTTACTACTTATATCAAAGGCAGATCCATGATGTATATAAAACAATCAAACAACAAAAGTTCAGTAAGAAAATATTACTTAAAAAAGAAATCCAGGGCTGGAAAGATGGCTCAATGGTTAAGAGCACTGCCTGCTCTTCCAAAGGTCCTGAGTTCAATTCCCAGCAAACACACTGTGGTTCATAACCATTTGTAATGAGATCTGGTTCCTTCGTCTGGCCTGTAGGCATACATGAAGATACAACACTGTATACATAATAAATAAATCTTAAAAAAAAAAATCCCAAACCAGGTGTGGTAGTATATGCCTTTAATCTCAACACTTGGAAGGCAGAGGCAGGAGGATTTCTGTCACTTCAAGGACAACCTGATCTACAGAGTGAATTTCAGGACAGCCAGGACAACATAGAGACCCTGTCTCAAGACAATAACAATAATAAACTCTGGGTATGGATGGCCCTTGGAAACATGCCACCTGCATTTAGAAAGCAGAGACAAGTCAATCTCTGTGAGTTTCAGGCCAGCAGGATAAGACCCTGTCTCAAAAATACCAAGGGGCAAATTGAAAAGCATGCCACCAAAATCAGGACTCACACAAGGAACTGACTAGCCAACCCATTTAAAATAACTAGTCCATACAGAAAAGTAAATCAAACAAAAATAAACAATCACAAGATTTCATTTTTTAAAAGCTAAACTAAAGCATTGTGGCGCATGTCTAGGATCCCAGCACTTGGGAGACAAAGGCAGGTGGATCTCTGAGAGTTCAAGGTCAGCCTGGTGTAAGAAGGTAAGTTTCAGAGCTGTTACACAAGAGAAACCTGGTTTCAAAACACTCACATAGGAAATCTAGGGACAAAGGCAGGGTAGTGATAAAATGAAACTCAAGTACTTCTCTGTCTGGCTGTTAGAGGTGGAACGTGTACTTATTTTTTTTTTTTTTTTGGTAGATGAATTTGGTGTGTGTGTGTGTGTGTGTGTGTGTGTGTGTGTGTGTGTGTGTGTGTGTGTGTGTTCAGGTACATGCAGAGGACATAAGATTCCCCTAGAGATGGAGTCACAGATAGTCCTGAGTTGTCTGATATGGGAGTTGGAATGCAACTTGTGTCCTCTGGAAAGATAAGTACTTTTAATTTGCTGAACTGGATCTCCAGCCCCAATGCTCAGTTTTAAATAGGAATGAAAAAATGTAATGTTCATACCCTTTGACCTAGCAATACACTTTAAGAATTTTGTCTAACAATATAAACAGAACAGTCCACATAGGGAACTGGTTAAAAAAAAAACAAAAACAAAAAAACCTTATGCTTATATAAGAGATAACATGTGGCACACACCTTTAATCTAAGCACTCTGGAAACAGAGGCAAGCAAGATGTCTGTGAGTATGAGGCCAGCCTGGTCTACAGAGTGAGTTCCAGGACTACTAGAGCTACACAGAGTAAACCTGTCTGAAAAAACAAACAAACAAACAAACAAACAAACAATAAGCAAACAAAAAAAGATGACATGTATTTATAGTGGAGGATGATATTGGTCTATAAATGTTAAAGACTACATTATAATAGCTATGGTAGATTCCATTTTGTTAAATTTTAACTCAATTTTCACAAATGAAACTATTCAAATAAATTTAGATGGTACTACTAGCAGAAGGATTTTTATTTTACTTTCATTTTAAGATTTTCCATTTTTAAAACAATATCTATTTTTCTTTTTCTTTTCTTTTATTTTACTTTGGAGTCCTGGAACTCCCTCTGTAGACCAGGCTGGCCTTTAACTCACAGAGATCCAACTGCCTTTGCCTTCCAGAGTTCTGGGATTAAAGATGTGCAACACTGTCACCCAACTTGGTGGCACACATTCTTAATCCAATTGGATCTCTGAGTTAGAGGCCAGCCCGGTCTACAGAGAGAGTTCCAGTGCAGCTACACAGAGAATTCTGTATTGAAAACCAACCAACCAACCAACCAACCAACCAACCAACCAACCAAACAAACAAACAAACAAACAAAAAAAAAAACCCAAGAAAAAGATTGGCTTCACTCATTGCCACAGCCAAAGAAGGCATTGCTGCTGGAGGGAAAATGGATGTTAAAGATGCCCTTCATCCATAATTGCCTGGCACACAGAATTCACGTGTAGTGGCCAAAGCCTTAATAACACCAAGTCCATCTTATCTTTGTGTGATTGCATTCAATTGTGATGAGCCACTGTATGTCAAGCTGGTAAAGGTCCTTTGTGTTGAGCACTACAGCAAACTAAGGTTGATGACAACAAGAGACTATGGGAATGGATAGGATTCTAAAACTGTTCATGGGTGCATGGATGACTCAAAGGTTAAGAGCACTGGCTACTCTTCCAGAGGTCTTGAGTTCAATTCCCAGCAACCACATGGTAGCTCACAACCATCTGTAACAGGATCTGATACCCTCTTGTGGCATGCAGGTATATATACATGGAGAGCACTCATACATAAAATATAAATAAATAAAAATGTGTAAAACTGTTCATGAGGGGAAAACTGCCATAATGGGGTTGGTTGCAGTTGTGTAGTGGTTAGGACTATCCAAAGAATGTCAATCCAAGAATGTCATTCAAGACTACTTTAAACAAGAAATAAAAATTTTGACTCATTTTCTTAAAAATATTACATGTCAAAATTTTGCTATGTAACTAAAGTTGTTACTAGAAATTATCTGGTTTGCTATTATTACTTTATTTTACTAAAACAAGAACAACAAAGAAAGCCACACCCCTCTCTATATAGATCAGCCTGGCCTTGATCTCATGGCAATATTATTGCCTCCAGCTTCTGTTTCCAGAGTGGTGGGATTATAGGAGTGTGCCACTCCTATATATCATGTTAATTTACTTTGTGTATGTATGCATGTGTGTACAAAGTTATACATGCATACACTCATGTGTGGAAGTCAGAGGGAAAGCCTCAGCTGTAGCTGTAATTCCTCAAGTACTGTCCATTTAAATTAATTTCTTTATTGAGATAAGATGTTTCACTGGCCTGGGGCTTTCCATATAGGATAGGCTGGCTGGCAAGCTCCATGGGATCCTCTGTCTCTTCTTCCCCAATTCTAGGAGTGTAAGAACATGATATCCCGCCTGGCTTTTTTTTTTTTTTTTTTTTTTTTTTTTTTTTTTTTCTGTCCAGAGACAGGGTTTCTCTGTGTCTTGGAACTCAATCTGTAGACTAGGCTGGCTTCAAGCTCAGAGAAAATTTACTCAGAGTTACAAACTTGGATGAATAAAGCAGATTAAAAAAATAAGAAAAAGAAAAAAATTATTAAGTAAGCTAGTGCTATTTGTATATAAATAATATCAGCAACTATTAAAGAGACTGGCCAGTAATTGAAGTGACTCTAAAAAAGAAAACAGCAACTTCAGATGAAAATTTTAACACATTTTTTTCTAGGGGAACTAAAGCAACATTCCAATTCTACATACTCAAGAGAACCTTACTGTACTAATTTCATGTCAGCATAACAACTGAACTGAAAGAAACAAATGTCATTGTTTTCAGAGTAATGTATAAATGCTTACTTGGGAAATTCAAAAGAATCTCATTATCAGCTTTAATAGAATTTAATCAAGATTGCCAGATTTCCGAAAATCAATTACATTTCTTATATTTTTGGTTGTGAGCCTAGCCTTTAATGGCTGAGCCATCTCTCCAGCTTTGTTTCATTTCTAAATACCAGCAACAATTAATTGTAAAATATAGTTAAAAAGATATAATTTACAAAGCAACAAAAAATAAGACACTTGGGGATAGAACAATGCGACAGCCATAATGAACAAGCATCACCATGAGCCCTTAATAGCTCTGTGCTACTGAAAAGGAAAAGGAGATGCAGAGATGTAGATAACCCAAGATGACCTTAAGCTCAGAGAAGCTGGCTCTGAAGCTTTTTCTCTTGACCACTCCTCCAAGCTGCCTCCCTCTGTAACATGTGTCAGCCCTGTGTGGAGCTACAGAGCTGTACTGCACACACAGAAGTGACAAATTAAAAGAGATGCTATATTCATGAACAAGGAAATGTTAGTATTCCAACTGTCCTCTTAAGCTGACAACATTGATAAAATTCCAACAGGACTTTACACAGATATTACGTTTAACATTTATAACAAATGGCCAAGGGCAAAAAAACAAAAAAATCCCCCAAAACAAAACAACCCCCCCAAAAAAAACACTTTTGAAGAAAAAATAGAAAAATCAGATTTATTGTAAAGCAAACCAGTAGTTGAGAAAGTTCAGTATACTATAAGAACAGAAAATTGCTGAAAAGAAAACAATGCAACACTATCACAATTATACAGAAATCTGATATAAAGAAGAAGTCAGGGTCAGGAATGGAGAACCAGATCTGTTCATCCCAGCATTCAGGAAGCAGGAGGGAGAAGACAGAATGAAAGAGAAGAAGCAGTATTCAGTAACTAGTAAAAGAATAAACTTTAGAATATAGGACTGAATTCTCTTAAAAAATGTAAATATTTACTTAATTAATCGTGTATGCATGTTTGTAGGCATATGTGTGCCACAGCATGCATATGGAGGTCAGAGGACAGAATCGGTGCTCTGCTACTACCTGGATCCTATGGACTGAACTCAGGTCATCAGGCTTTGCAGAAGGCAATGTTAACCACTGAGCAATGCCACCAGTCCCAGGGCAATATTAATTCATTCATTCCTCCCTTCCTCCCTCCCTCCCTGTATGAGACAGGATTTCTCTGTGTAGCCCTGACTGTCCTGGAATTCATTCTGTAGACCAGGCTGGTCTCAAACTCAAGAGATCTGCCTGCCTCTACCTCCCAAGTGCTGGGACTAAGGGTGTGAGCCACCACTGCCTGGATCCAAAACAATATTCTTTTTTTTTTTTTTTTTTTAATATTTTATTTATTATTTGTAGTGTTCTACCTGCACTGCCTGCATGCCAGAAGGGGGCACCAGATCTCATTATAGATGGTTGTGAGCCACTTTGTTGTTGCTGGGAATTGAACTCAGGACCTCTAGAAGAGCAGCTAGGGCTCTTAACTTCTGAGCCATCTCTCCAGCCCCCAAAACAATATTCTTATGATGCTGAGATAGTCTAAAAATAAGACACTGGAAACAATAAATTCAACTCTATGAAAATAAAAATTTTCTGCTCATCAAGAAATAATATATAAAAAAAATTATAACAGTCACGACTTTGATATTTTTGAAACTTATTATTGCTGACAAAATACAAAGAATAATGGAGACTGGCAAATCAAAAGAATAGGCAAAGGACATAAGCAGTTTGTGCTTCCAAAACCGGGAATGTAAATGGCTGATAAATATACAAAAATCAGGAAAATGCAAATTAAAATCAAATAACATTTTATATCCACAAATTTGCCAAAATAAAATATGGGTTAGGATATAGTACAATGGGACTCATATGCTGCCTGTGGGAGTATTGTCTGGTATAATCACTTTAGAAAACTATTAGCCATCATCTTAAGAAACTGAACATATGTGAAACCCATTATCTAGCAACACACTCAGTGGCTAGATGGCACTGTGCTTGCTACCTCATCTCCCCACTTTCCTTTCTGTCTCATTGGTAAAATGAATGTGTAATAACACCAGCTCATACAAAAGAAAAGAAATGAGAACACTGCCCTCCCAGAGTAAGTATTCTATATTCAGCACTGCTTGCATTATGTACACTAGAACCCTCACAAGTGCCACCAGAAGCAGCCCAAAAAGCTGTTAGTAACAACTCAATGCTGCTCATCAGAAAGGAAAAAAAAAAAATGAATTAAGAGTTTACTTAAAGTTGGAAGGTGGTAGCACACACCTTTAGTTCCAGTACCTGGGAGGCAGAGGCAGGCAGATCTCTGTTAAGAGTTCGAGGCCAGCCTGGTCTACAAAGTGAGTTCCAGGACAGCCAGGGTTATGAAGAGAAACCCTGTCTCAAATCATTTCAGTGTCAATTTCTCTCTAAATACAGAGCAGAAAACAAACAAACAAATCAAAGTCAAGTTGAGAAGACCACATATAGAGAAGACCACATGAAATTCAAAACCACTAGTAATTGTGTATGGACTCAAGGAGGTAAAGCTAAAGGACTGAATAACACAAATAACATGAGGTTGGGATGTTTAAGGAAACAAAGCAAGCAAGATGCCTGGAGCTTGGGGAATGTAAATAGGAAAACTGAAAGCTAGACTCTGCAGGGGGAACTTTGATTTTGCTTATAAGTTGGGAGATACTGATGAATTATGAACAAGAAAATCAATATATACAATGATTCATGTAAGAGTACTCTGCTTAGGTGAATACTAGACCTCAGAGACAGGATGATGGGATTGGGAAATCCACCATTCAGAGAAGTAGACAGAGAGTAGATTCGGGAACATTTTGGTAAACTGTTTATGTATTGCTAATAGACTGAATATAGAGTATTGACAAAATAAAGCTCTATGTTATTTTTAAGGTTTTGGCTTGAGCAATAGGGTAGATGATGGCAGTGCCATTGAACTAGATGAAAGACAAGACAGGGAAGTTCTGGAGTGGAGTGTGAGACATCTTGACTGTCTAGATGGATACTAGACAGCTGGTTGTGGATGTCTCCAGCTCAATAGTAAAATCAGACTAGAGTTATGGATTTAGAGATCAAGATAGAGGAATGACAAATTCCTCTGGGACCTTGCAGAAGACTTCAAACAGGAAAGAGAAAAGGTCAAGGATGGGCCTTGGGCAGATTAGAAAGACTGAGGAACTGCCAGTGAGGTGGGAAACCAAAAGGATGTGTTTTCTCAGACTCAATGAGAACATTTAGGAGGAAGCATCAAATGCAGCCCACATGTAGAATGAGCTAAGGATAGAAAGCTGACCAGTTACAAAATGGTGAACACCAGAGACCCTATCCTAGACATTTCAGTATTGTACAAAAACAAAAAACTCAAATGAAGGGTACCTACCCCTCAGATACATAAGTAGCTGCCAATAAAGTAAGGACAGAAAACAGATTTCAAGCTGGAAAAAGTGATGTGGCAATGTGGGAGGAATGGAAACTTCACTTTGGCTTCCTCGAGGACTAACAAATAAATCCACCATCCACACAGCTAACTTTTTAAAAGTTCTGGGACCAACTGGTTCTATCTAGTTTTCCCTGGTCTCAAGGTGCCCCCTGTTAAGAGAAATGTGGTTTCATCTAAATAATACAAGGGAGAGGCAATACTGGGGATCAGAATGTAATGAGTCAAGACATATATTATTAAAAGGCTTTTAAAAAGTAGCTTTGTCTTTCCTAAACATACACAAAAGCGCATAGCATGTAAGTAAATACCCAGAAAGGTCCAACTATGCCCTCTGTAGCACTACTCCAAGATCACAGGGCCTATTCTGAAGTCACACAGGTGAGTTGATTAGTTGGTGGTGTCTTAACTGATCCAAGCACAAAATGCAGAAGTACAGCAACAGCTAACTATGAACATCTTTATCCTGTTTCCTAGTTCTGGAAGCATCACATCCAGACACTTCAGCTTCACAAAAACTGAAGAGCTAAGAAAGGAAACACTTCTCTGTGATTTCGGCTCACTCCCTTTCTTGCCAGTGTTCTCTTCTCCTTACTTTACTCCCTCCCCTCTCCAAGAATCCAGCTGCTCAGATTCTGTTTGAATAAACAAAACAAGAAAATGGAGTATTTTGGATTTAAGATGTTTTTCTTCCTCAAGACAATAAACATTGTCAAAAGTAGGTCAGGTTGGGGAATGGGATGAACTGTCATTACCTTTAGATGGCACAGTTAAAGTATTTTAATAGCTAGCTTATTTTGCTTATGGAGAGACATTCCATCTTTCTCCAGTGTTCCATTCCAAACCAAGGCAAATCTGCACTTCCTAGAGAAAGAGCTACTGGGATAGTAGTAGGAGTGAGAAAGACAGGATAATCCTTCCACATCCAGTGACAAAGGGCTTCACTCAGAGAAAGTCATTACTGTTTGAAACCACTGGGTTTTGAATGTGTCAGGAAGGAGTTAAGGAGGCACCATCTCAAAATTGGTATACTGACTACTTCAAGATGAATTCACTTGTAGGTTTGTCTTTGCCTACACGCATAAAGCTGTAAGGGCTATTCTGGGAGGGATATCTTTCACATGGCAGGTGGGAAAATAGCCTTCATCATCAGAGAGTAATAATCCAGGGCTGCCATGAGCCTGAATAAACAAGCTCTTAGTGACTCTCTCTCTCTGCTAGAGTTTACCACCCTTATGTCATTGTACTGTTTTTAGTCAGAGATTTACTGCTCTTTTGAAATGTAGAAAGCATCATGCTTTCTTTCTTTCTTTGTACTCCTGTACTTCACTCTCTTCTGGGGATTTCCACTTTACATATGAAATTAATAAAAACAATTAAGAAAGTATGATTTCCTCTTATTACCTAAGATTCTTAGCATCATCTAAAGAGTGCACATAAGAAGTAAGGAGTTGGGGGGAAGGTATCGTTCTCCCCTGTGGTTTCACATCACTGCTATCTATTTAAAGATCTTGCAAACAAGAATTCTGAGACATGCCATGCACATATGAGCAGCACTAATTGGACTCAGTGGGTTATAAAGAAGAAGAAGAGGGAGGAGGAGATGAAGTGTGTGTAGAGGGCATGTTTGGGGAGCCCAGGAGGAGCTTGAACAGGAGAGCAAGGGGTAGATATGATAAAATACATTGTATACATGTATGAAATTCAAAGAGTAAATTATTATGTACATTAGAAAAATTCTGTGACACGAACACCTTCAAGTCTACTATGGGGATCCCAACATATGAAGCACAGGTTTCAGACCTAAGACCACTTAATCATCTAACTTTGTATAAGCAGACTTACAGACAATAAGAAGATAAGCTAGCAGGTCTCAAAGTAACTTAATACTGGGGTTGGCAGAGACACTAGGGAAAGAACAGCAGGTTGGACTATCACTATCAAGGAGAACTGCATCCAACTTTTCCTAATAATATGGAATAATCCTTACCTAATAGTATCATTTGTAGCTATTTATAAAGTTACAGTCTTATTTAAAGACTCACTATTTTTTTCTTTTTTCTCTCTCTCTCTCTCTCTCTCTCTCTCTCTCTCTCTCTCTCTCTTTTTTAATGGATTTCGTTCTATCTACATGTATCCCTGCAGGCCAGAAGAGGGGAGGAGAAGATCTTATTACAGATGGTTGTGAGCCACCATGTGGTTGCTGGGAATTGAACTCAGGACCTCTGGAAGAGCAGACAGTGCTCTTTACCTCTGAGCCATCTCTCCAGTCCTCATTTTTGTTTTTTGAGACAGGGTTTCCTTGTGTAGCCCTGGCTGCCCTGTAACTCCCCTCTGTAGACCAGGTTGGTCTGTAACTTACTGAGATCTGCCTGCCTTTACTTCCAGAGTGCTGGGAGTAAAGGTGGGTGCCACCACTGCCTGGCTAAAGGCTCGTTCTTTAATTGACAATGTAAAGTAGATATTAAAAAAAAAAAGTTAGGGCCAAGGCATGGTGGTCTGTGCCTTTAATTCTAGCATTCAGGATGTAGAGGCAGGTGAATTCAAGGCCAGCCTGGTCAACATAGTGAGTTCTAGGACTAAAGCCAGGGCTACATAGAAATAACCTGTCTCAAAACAAACAATAAAATTAGGGGGCTGGAGATACGGCTCAGTGACTAAAAGAGTTTTCTACTCCTTCAGAGGACCAGAGTCTGTTTCTCCATACCCATGCTGGGCAGCAAACAACCCCCTGTAACTTTAGCTCCAGAGGTTCTGGCCTCCACTGCCCATACATAGATACATACATATAATTAAAAAGAAAACAAATCTTAAAAACGCTGTTTAGGGTTGGAATGATGGCTCAATGATTAAGAGCACTTGTTGCTTTTGCAGGGAACTAAACCCAGTTTCCCAGCATCTACATGGTGAGTATCAACCATCCATAATTTCAGTCCTAGGGGATCCAACCCATTTTAAGACCTCTGCAGGTACCAGTTTTCAACACAGTGCACACAACATACATGTGTAGATGGCACAAGGTCCTTATGCTCACAGTTAAGCACTAGGGAAACCAGGGATGTTAAACATGTAGTCTTGTCTCTTCAACAGAAGGGATTAATTCCTGTTCTCCACACAGAATGCTGGGAGTAAACGTTGTTAATAGCCTGGTGATCTGTGCTATCTGTAGGGCCTGGCCACACCTGAATCCCCAAGACTATATATTTATCCCAGGCTCATCTTCTCTAGACCTTTATCTTAAGCATTGCTTCTCAGTCAATGTAACCTATCCTTGAGGGGAGATGTCACACATACTTTGCAGCTTGGTGACTTCTATGATATCTGTATGAATGAGACAATATCTGATCCTCCCCTAAGCTCTTAAACTATAGAATCCATTCCCCCCACCCCCAGACAGGGTTTCTCTGTGTAGCTTTGTAGACCAGGCTGGCCTAGAATTTACAGAGATCTGCCTGCCTCTGCCTCCTGAATGCTGGGATTAAAGGCATGCACCACCACCGCCCGGTTTATAGAATCCATGTAGTTTACAAAAGAGTTTCAATGTAGTCATGCCTTAAACCTTTGTTGTGCACATGAAATTGAGAAATTTGTTACTAGGAAGCTTTTTTTCTAAAATTACACTGTACTTAAATGCCTAAAAAATATACTGCCTGGTTTCAGACTCTAGTGTGAACCTACACCAACTACTAAGTTACCAACTACTGAATTTCCTTCTTGCCCCATTCAGATCATTACTCTGCTGGCCAAGGTCCCACATACATGCGGTCAAATACTTATACATATAAAATAAACACTTTAGATTAAAATGTATTTATGTGGGGGCACAGCTGTACCACAGTGCATGTTAAGGTGGTCAGAAGATGTTCTGCAAGAATTGGTCTTCTCCTGCAATATGGATCATTATTGTGATCAAACTGAAGTCTTCAGTGTTGGTGGCAAGAACCTTTATCTTTATAATTTTCAAATTACTGGTGGTATATTTTAGTTATTTTAAAATGAGACATCTACATTCTTTTTCCAAATGTCCAATCCTCCCACAGTAAAAGAATCGTTATTTCTGAGAGTTAAAACCTTTAGAGTTTCTAGTACCTTTATAAAGCTACCCTACCCGCGTATGTCAAGTTGACCCTGTGTGTGTTCCCGGGGAGCACTTCATGACTACACCACTAGGCAGTCCTCCCTGTTGCATCCTCAGATGTTAGCTAGAATGAACCAAGGTCACAGTCTGTGGCTCAAACTAGACAAAAAGACAGCTAAAAGCCCACAGTGACTAAATATATTTGTAATCCCAGTCACTTGCAAAATTGAGGCAGGAAGCTTTCAAGTTTAAGGTCAGCCTGGAATCTTAGGGAGACACTTGTTTCAAGATAAAAAGGGCTGAAGAATGTAGTTCAGTGGGAGAATACTTGCCTACTACGAACGAATGATGTCCCAGAACAGTGGGAGAGTACTTGCCTAGTACGAACGAATGATGTCCCAGGACTAATCCCCAACTTGTGAGACACAGGGGAATGGGTATCAGAAAGCCTTCCCTTACTTCTAGTTCTCTTTGCCAACAAACATCATTTCAGGCGCTCCACACCCCTTCCGCTTTTGGTTTTCCACTGTAGGTCAAGATTTCTCCCTTCTCTGAAGTCTGCAGTATTCCTACGCCCTCAAGCTCTCATTTAATTCTACCTTGTGCTAATGGACAGAGGCTGTATCTTCCTCTTACTTGGATTCTCCCAACTTCTAACACAATGATGTGAAAGTAAATGGGTAATGTGTAGTTTAATTAAAACTATCTGATATAAAATTACTAAGGAAGAAAAAATATGTTTCACCCCACTAAACATAAAACCCATGTTTTCATCCAACAGCTTCTTAATTGGACAACACTAGCTCAGATTTAAGGGCACTAAATTACTCCTTTCTAAACAGTGTCACAAATGCAGAATATTTTTTTCCCTTTGTTGCTGGATGAGCTGGGCACATAGCCAAGTCTTTTTCTAATTAGGTCCTATGGTTAATTCCTTAATCTGCTAGCTAGCATTTCCTTGCCAAAAAGTGTGTGTGGGGGAGAAGACAGGGTCTAGCAATTTAGACTAAACTAGATTTGAAATCGTCCCACCTCTCCAGGTGTGGTGGTGGTGCATGACTTTAATCCCAGCAGGCAAACAGTTTAGGTAGGCCTTCTACAGTTAAGAAATTGCAGGTTAGCAAGGGTTACAAAGTGAGACCTTGTTTCAAAATAAACTAGCTCTCTCTGTTTCTAGTTTTTGTTTTGTTTTGTTTTGTTTTGTTGAAACAAGATTTTTCTGTGTAGCCCTGGCTGTCCTGGAACTGGTGCTGTAGACCAGGCTGTCCTGGAATTAAAGACATGCATGCCACCACCGCCCAACACCACCAGCTTTTTCTAGTCTAGATACTCCCCCCATTTCCACATAAATTTTAGAAAAAAACATGCCAATTTATTTTTGTGTGTTCATGTTGATGGATGTGCAAGTACTCCTGTATGTGTCCAAAGTGTCAGTTTTTTTTGTTTTGTTTTTTTTAGGTTTTGTTTTGTGTTCTTTTTTGTTTTGTTTTTTGAGACAGGTTTCTCTGTGTAGTAGTCCTGGCTGTCCTGGAATTCACTTTGTAGATCAGGCTGACCTTGAACTCACTGAGACCCGCCACATGGCTGGACTGATTTGTTTTATGTTGCTATAACTGAGTATCACAGACTGGGTGATTTATAGCATTAGAAGTATACTTACCTTGGATGAATTTTGATAAATAATGTAGTTTCCACTTAATACACCAACATTGCCCAGCAAGTGTCAGGTTTTTTGTTTGCTTGTTTGTTTGTTGTTTTTGACTGTTTGTGTTTAAACTTTCTGAGCTGAGCAGTTTAGGAATATAGCTTGATCAATTTGAAAAGACACCAGGAAACTGCGGGTCAAGAAGTATGGCTCTAATTTCTTAGATATAGCCACTTTCCAATTAATTAGAACCAAAGGTCCATCTAATCCAGTTACATCTTTTTTGGCTAATCATCATCATCACCTTTGTTTCCTTCTCTATTCTAGCTTGGTTGAGACAGGGTCTCACTATCCTCAGTTGGCCTAGAATTTGCAACCCCCAGCCTTAGCTTCCTAGGAGCTGAGATTTCAGGTGCGTACTACCGAACTCAGCTTCTAGGTGGGTTTTTGCATCTTTCATAGTATATATAAGGTACAAAAGGTGTATAATGGCAATATGAGCCATTCTATAACAGAAAAAGCTGTGTCTGATTGAAGGGATGAACAAGATTTTGTTTGCTTGTTTGTCTTTTGTTTTGTTTTTCGAGACAGGGTTTCTCTGTGGCTTTGGAGGCTGTCCTGGAACTGGCTCTTGTAGATCAGGCTGATTTCTAACTCACAGAGATCCGCCTGCCTCTGCTCCTGAGTGCTGGGACTAAAGGCATATGCCACTATCGCCCGGCCATAAATTAGTTTTTCAAAAGGAATTTTTCTCCCAATCCCCCCTCAACTGGTTGATATATATGTATATCCACCCTCCCCTACCCCGCCCGTCCTCTCTGTACTTGGAATGAATTTTAACAGTCAATCAGGAATTTGGGCAGTTTAGACTGAGATGTTGGACTTCTGCAATTCCCTTGCTTCCAGGATTTGCCCCTCACTGTTCCTGTCTGGCTTCTTTTCTCTACACTTCTCTACTGAAGTTTCCCACCATCAATTCATTCTATTTTAATTAGCCATCATGGGATGGGGGCATATACTAGCAAAACCCCCATAAACTTGCAACTCTTAGTCCTTCCAGTTCTATGGAGCGTTTCCAGATGCTTTTAGCAATTTCTTTTGCTGTGAGATTTTGTTGATGTCTTCTCAATGTCATCTGAGGGAGTCTGAGCAACCATTTCGTTCCATCTTCCTAAGTAGAATCTTTATCTAATTTACTGAAAGCAATTTATAATTTTTTAAAGTTTCTTTTATAAAAATTTATTTTTGATAAAACACACACACACACACACACACACACACACACACACACACACACACACACAGAGACATATCAAGAAGCCCGAGATTCATTTTCCTGTTTTAAAAAAATGTTGCTCAATCCCAGCATTCGGGAGGCAGAGGCAGGCGGATCTTTGTGAGTTCGAAACCAGCCTGGTCTACTAGTTCCCAGGACAGCCTCCAAAGCCACAGAGAAACCCTGTCTCGAAAAACAAAACCAAAGACAAACAAGCAAACAAAATCTTGTTCATCCCTTCAATCAGACACAGCTTTTTCTGTTATAGAATGGCTCATATTGCCATTATACACCTTTTGTACCTTATATATACTATGAAAGATGCAAAAACCCACCTGGCTTGCTCTTCTCATTCAGCCAAATAGGAATTATTGTTACTGTCTGTCTTTTCACTCTCTGATAAAAACCCAACCAGAGAAAAGTCTGAATAGTCCGTTATCAATAAAAGGCAAAGTTCAGTAATTCCTGTCTTTAAGCACTCACAAAATTAACAACATTATTTCAATATGTTGCTGTGCCAGCGCTGTAAGTTTGCAATAAAGCATTTGTGCCATATAACTGGCACTAAAGCAATTGTGATACTGTTCATAAAACCTCAGAAACTGCTTCCTTTCCCCCTTAATAAAGCAAATGGCTTCCAAAACTGAGTATACACCATAGCAGACTAAATTTCCCTTCTGTTTCTTTTCATGGCTTAGTGGTCCAACAAGGTAAGCATGTGAAAAGGAAAGAACAACCACTAAACAAAAGAGGGCTCAGAAGCAACTGGGCCCTCTTAGTGAAGCACACACAGGGCGCCTACTAAAAAAACAACTCTGTACTCTTTGTGTTCAGGGCCACCAATAGCTTCAAAAGTGATGGACAGGAAAGCTCTACCCGAGAAAGGTGAAATACCCTGGAGAATGACTTTTCCAGACAGGGAGAAGTCTTGAGTAACCCAAAGTCTTTTGAAGCCAATAGTCCATTACAAGTAGAGTTAACTGATAAAAGTCAGATCGATGACAAGAAGGGGAATCCAATTACAAGCCTCTACAACCTAACACAGCTCCAGGGCAGAGGGCCACTTTTCATTAACAGTACCAACTGACTGCAGTTTTTAAAAGCTGCCTCAGGATGACAGCCTCTTTTCCTGTCCTTCTTGGAGAGACTGATCCAGATTTATCTGAGAAGCACATATTACAGCAGCAGCAGATGCAGGTCCAGCTTTGGTTTGATGGATTTTGTTTTCTCAGCAATAGCATGGTAAGATATAAACATCACTGATGGATACCTCTTCCCCCACCATGGGTAAAGAAGGCTAAGACATAAGGGGGCAGGGTGTAAGACCTTGGGCATGGTTTAAGAACCACTCCAAGCATCCAGAGCTGACTGAGGCAGAAATAGTGTTACATCGAAGTCAGTTTGATTCCCTTCTGCTTTTAGGGAAACCAGTCCCCTTTGACTTAAACTAACATTAACAGCCCTGAATCAATAAAAACATTTATCCTTTTCTTTTAAAAAATAAAATGCTGTTTCTTTCTACTACTTGTCTTCTTGCGGCACTAGGAATGGAACAAGGCAAGTACGCTACCACTGAGCTACATCCCAGCCCTTAAGATGGTGATTCTTGGGGCTGAAGAAATGGTTCAGCAGGTAAGAACACTTGCTGCTCTTGCAGAAGATCTGGAGTTTGGTTTCCAGGACCCATGTCAGGTGGCTCATAATTGCATATAACTCCAGGTTCAGGAGATCCACCATTTGAACATGGTGTACATATGTGCTTGTGCATACATGGATTGACACACACAGAGACAAAGAGAGAGACAGAAACGTAACGAAACAGCTCTACAACACTGTGGATTATGTATTCAAGAATACATTAAACCAAATGCAAAAAAAAAAAAAAACCCCACAAAAAAAAAACAAACAAACAAACAAAAAAAAAAAAAAAAAAAAAACCAACCACCCAGACTGAACATGCACAGACATTTCCCCCTAAACAGTATGACTATTTATTTAACATTTACATTGTATTCTAATAGAAATAAATATGCCTCTTCTGAGAAATCGCTCCAAACACTTAGAGATGAAGGAAAGTCCTCTAAATGCCCAAATAATAGCTGGCCGTGAACCTAAGATTTTACTAGCATATATACTTTAGGCTTATGCATTCTACAAACACTGTCATCCTTTGAGCAATTTAAACAGAGACTGGAGATTTCAAGTGTGGGTACTTAGACAAATAGATTTACACAGATATTATCACAATTATTTCTTAAATACACTACTGTTGTTCTTTATCCAATAGCTCTTACTCAGGGTCATTTTTGTCTACCTGGCAGAATTATTTTTTCCTGGAAAGAACTGTGGTGGAATAATCTTTTTGTACACTGTGTATACGTGTCACTCTGACTAGTTTAATAAAAACCTGAACAGACAATAGCTAGGCAGGACTTTTAGGGTAGAGAGGAAGCTGGGAGAAAAGAAGTGAGTCATCAGCCAGACACAGAGGAAGCAGGGCAGCAGCATGGGCAGTTCAGAGTAAAGGTAATAAAGCCACAAGGGAGAAAGTAAATTAGTAGAAATGCATTAATTTAAGTTATAAGAGCTTGTTAGAAAAAAGCCTAAGCTATTGACCGAGCTTTCTTAATAAATAAAAAGTCTCCCCTGTGTTATTTGGAAGCTGACAGGCAGTACAGAAAAAGTTTGACTACAAATGGCACCCAATGTGGGGCCACGTATTTCCACATAAGACCCAAGAAAGCTTTAAAAAGGGTTCCAAATACACAAAAACAGAGCCAAATGTGGCTTCCTAGTTCTGCAGTTTCTCACACAGAACCATGGTACAAAAATGTCTCCTATTGCTGCCTGTGAGCTTGACCCGCCAGAGTGCCATGAACTAAGCTGCATGCCAGTTTAAGGATTTGCTCATATAGACAGAAAAAGTTACAGATACACAGTAAATCAAGTTCCGACAGGGAAAAAAAAAAAAAACAACCCAAAAACCTCTAAACAGGTTGCAGTGTGTTTAACAATGTGGGTAGGCTTAAGGGGGATGGGGGAGGACAAAGGATATAGACAGCCATAAAAAATAATAGTTTAAAACAATAAAGTCTTTAAAGAGAGAATTAAAAAAAGAGTAAGCCATGTAGAGATGGGAAAATACAGGATCCTGTAAGTTGTGGTGTTGTCTCTGAATTCTTTGATTGCTGATAAGCAACCATAACTGCTGGGAAACATGAGACTGCAAAAGGGACTGATGAAATAAATCAGATTAGAAACTCTAAGAGTGCCTTAACTTTAAAATGGAACTGAAAAAAATATATTGCTTTGGAGAAGAGATTATGCTTTTGTTTCCAAAGAAAATAAAAGGCTATGGATTTGCTCAAGATTGATAGAGATCAGATTTGACTGGGGAAGGACCCTCTCCCCCCGAAAATTCTGGCTACCGACATAAAGAAATAAACCTAGAAAAACTACAAGACAGAGCAAGGGAACCAGATACCAATGAAAATGGATGGCCCAGATGATCCAGCCTCTCAGAGTGCCTGTTACAGTTTTCCCAGAGTTCTACATCCCACTTCACAGACTATTCTAGCCAGGACTGGAATTTTTTCAGCCCCCCCCCCAATGCCAACGCCCCCAGACAACAGGAAACAGCCTAGAGAATACAATGCCCATATTCCAAATGGTGGGGTGGGTGGTTTTGGTCATTGGGTGGGCTATGGATGCTTGTCCTTGTTAAGGGGGTTGGTTACAAATTGTTATTGGTAATGGTCAGAAAAAAAAAATGCAAGAAAGGGGATTAGATTCAAGGATCTCTTTCTGAAAAGAAAAAGGGAGATATAGTAAAAAAATGAGATTAATAGGGAGGATTGCTGAGTCTACTTTTCAACAACCACTAGTTTCAAATGTTTTACACTGGTATAGATTTTTGTATATTGAATACAAATTTAAGATTATTTTTGTTAGAACATACTGTACATACATTTCTACTCTTGTTTAAGGTATTGTACCTATGCATCTCATTTAACAATGTAATGTAAATTTCTAGACCATGGAAGTTATTATTACAAACTATTTAGGATAATAAAAAAAAATGCATGTTAGTAGTAGTAACCTATAACAATCAAACTTGTAGTCATGTTAGGTATGTTTTCAAGGTCAAACAGATATATTTTACATAAATGGGCTTCACACACTTCAAAGACCTACAGAACATGGCATTTACAATGTTTTGTTAACATACAGCTTTTCTTGACAATGAGATGTCTGCTCCGGGCACCACTAATTTACTTCAGAGAAGATGATGGACATCAAAAAAACTCTATATAGAGTTTGCTTTCAATGTAGCAAAACTAGACATTTAGGCAAGAAACTGTTCTTGTCTTGACTGCTGACATACTAGTATGTTGTACAAACTACACAAGCAGGACACAAAGGATAAAAAACTATTGAATTTTCCATGAGAGGCATGGCAGTCCTTCAAAATTCCTGCTTCATAGAAGAGTCTGCTAGATAGTCTAGGCCTGTAGGCCAAAGACTGGATGCCCCAACATTGCAGAGAGGGAACATTGGGTGACTGTCCAGGCAGCCAGATGTCTATCATTTCTATAGGTTTGGAAGTGACTTACATTGTATTTCCTGTTTACTCAGGTATTATCCTTCTGAGGTCTTTGAGTTGAAGTCTAAGTAGTTATAGTTGCAGTTTTCCTTAGTTATGATAGAAGGTAAATTAGGTACAGAGCTTTGAACTCACCAAAATAGACCTAATAATGAAGTATTTTCTCCAAATATGCCAAATACAAATGGACTAGACATTGTAATTCTTATCTGATAATTGTTTTTATTGTTTATAGTTTTATTATGTGGGAATGTGGAATAATCATTTTTGTATACTGTGAAGATGTGTCACTCGCATTGATTTATTAAAAAGCTGGATGGTCAATAGCTAGGCAGGATTTCCAGGCACAGAGGACACTGGAAGATGATGGAAGGAGACACAACAGAAGCAGGAAAGCAGGATAGACAGTAAATACATAAGGTAAATGAACCTTGGGGCAGCACATAAATTAGTAAAAATTGGTTAACTTAAGTTATAAAAGCTAGCTAAAAACAAGCCTAAGCTATTGGCCAAGCTTTCATAATAAATAAAAAGTGTGTGGTTATTTGGGAGCTGGCAGGCAGGGCAGAAAAAGTTCAACTACAAGAACACAGGGGAGTTTTAATGGCAGACCCTGTGCTGCTTGCTCCCTTTGAGCTGCCCATTAGAGGTGTAAGTCTTTAGAGAAGGGCCTAATGACTAGTTGTAAGTCAGGGCTGTCTTCTTTGTTATGGGAATAGAGCCTAATAGCTGGTGAATCCTGGTGAATAAACATTTACATTCTAGAACCCTAAATTTTGTTTATCTCTAAGACTTGGTTAGCATACTACTTATCTTTGGGGTATTATGGAAACAGTACTCCTTAAGCTGAATTCCATTGTGTAACTTAATTCCACACAACTAAGTAAATCTATTAGTAAATGCTTTATAACATCAGCTTTATTGCTTAAGAGTTCCTTCTCACATCAATATTAGGTCTTAAGGTAATATAGAGATGATTTAAAGTTCTATGAAGATGGCTCAGTCATTAACAGTGCTTGCTACTCTTCCAGAGGCCTCAAGTTCTATTCCCTGCACCTTATCAGGTGGCTCATAACTACCTATATACTCCAGTTTCAGGGATTGTGACACACACTTCTTGCCTCTGTGAGCACATACATGGCATACACACATATCTAGACACAGATAAACACAGATAAAAAATAAATCCTCAAAAAAAAATTTATGTGTGAGTTATTCCCAAGATGGTGGACCTACTGGGCTCCATCCTGAGCTCCATGTAGAAGCCACCCAGCCTTGGTGACCAGGAGAGTCGGCGCAAGGCCCGAGAGCAGGCTGCCCGCCTGAAGAAACTACAAGAGCAAGACAAACAACAAAAAGTGGAGTTCCATAAAAGGATGGAGAAAGAGGTGTCTGATTTCATCCAGGACAGTAGACAGATCAAGAAAAAGTTCCAGCCTATGAACAAGATAGAGAGGAGCATACTACATGATGTGGTAGAAGTGGCAGGCCTCACATCCTTCTCCTTTGGAGAAGATGATGACTGTCGCTATATCATGATCTTCAGAAAGGAGTTTGCACCCTCAGATAAAGAGCTGGACTCCTACTGTCATGGAGAGGAGCGGGACCCCCAGAAGGCTGAGGAGAAACGGAAGCTAAAGGAGCTGGCTCAGAAACAGGAGGGGGCAGCACAGCAGGGACCCGTGGTGGTGAGGCCTGACAGTGACTACAAGGACAAGTACAGCCACCTTATTGGCAAAGGAGCAGCCAAAGATGCAGCCCACATGCTACAGGCCAACAAGACCTATGGCTGTGGGCCCGTGGCCAACAAGCAGGACACTTGCTCCATAGAAGAGGCCATGAATAAGATCCGGAGCCAAGAAACATCTGCGGCAAAAAGGGGAAGAGTTGCCAACTACCTCCTAGGCTTTGCACCCAACTCCCTATGTCCTCCAACAAGGCAGGGGCATGGAGGAACAAGGCTGCTGCTATCTGACCCATCCTGGAGCCCCACCTATAAACTCTGAGGTCCTACCAGCTGTCACTCAGGCTGGAAGAGAAGCAGGTGTTTATCACTGCTACAACTTGGATGTATGGTTGTGTGTGTGTGTGTGTGTGTGTTAAGAATGCAAATGTGTGGATGGGTATTTAATCTGTATTATTCTCTATTATCCTTGGAACTTTCTTCCCCATGGGGCTGGGGTTACTTTACACTGAATAAACACTGTTATTTTTTTTAATGTGCTGGCCATGGTGGTACATGCCTTTAATCCTAGTACATGGGAGGCAGAGGCAGGCAGATCTCCAAGTTCAAGGCCAGTCTGGTCTACAGAGTTTCAATACAGCCAGTGCAACACAGAGAAACCTACCTCAAACAATTTATTTTATACACACAAGTGTTTGCCTGCATGTACATGTGTACACCATGTATATCAGCGCCTGAGAAAGCCAGAAGAGAGCATCAGATCCCCTGGAACTACAGGGGATGTTTGTAAGCTACCATGTGGGTTCTGGGAGTCAAACTTAGGTCTTGTGGAAGAACTGCCAGTATTGTTAACCACAGAGTCACCTCTTTAGCCCTAAAAGAAAAAATCTTTAAAGAAATAAGAGTAGGTTCTGGAGAGCACACAGTATGCCAATATTAATGTTTTAAAAGGTTAAGAGAAACACAAAAAAGATAATCATATATAAATGTATTCATATTATATAATACAGAAAAGTATCTGGAATGTCAGTCGTGAAACAGATACAATGCATCATAATTTAGCAAGTAGGAGCGGAGGAGCTAAGAACTGGCAGGCATTATGCTGATGGTGCTATTCATTGTGGCTTTTTCTACCTTTTGATTTTCAGTTCATGTACATGTATTGCTTCCTCCCAGGTTTTTAGAAACAAACTACAACTATCCTATATGGGGAGCATTCCCTTCAGCAGAGCACAGTGGTGTCAGATCTAGACTATCTATGATTGGGAGCCTAACACAGGCTCAGCAGTGAGGTGGCATTTCCTTGTCTGCTAAAACATACCTAAGAACTTCTCCAAATAATCTCTAGGAAAAGTCCTTGAATATAGGTGAGTCCAAACTCCCCTTGTCTCTGTAGGGTACAGTTGTGGATTCCAAGTCTCAGCTTGTCAGAAATGTAGAAGCCAGGGCATCCACAGCCCTGCTAAATCTGAATCTTAAGAAGTTGCAGGGAGATTTTTTTAAAAATCATTTATTTATTTTACATCCCAGCCGAAACCTCCCTCCCAATCCTCCCCTTCCAGTCCCTCTCCTCCATTCCCCCCTCACCCCTTTAATCTCTCTAGTTAGGAACAAGCCTAAGCTAAGGCTGAGTTTTATAATTAATAGTAAGTTTCCATATTTGAGGGCTATCAGGTCTGATGAGAAAGTATTATTACATGTCAGGATCTCATTGTATAGTCCTGGATATCCTAAAATTCACTATGTAGACCAGGATGGCCTCAAACTCAGAGATCTACCTGTCTTTGCCTCCTAAGTGTTGGGGTTAAAGGCATGTGCCAACATGCCAGGCTCACTTTTACTACTTAAAATAGCTGAATCTTGAATAAAAAAAAAAAAAAAACAATAACAAAAATCTCACTACCGATCATGGGTACCCAGGTGAAGATTCAAGCCAGTTTTCCTCTGTGGAATACCACCTGGGTAATCAGTGTGGACACCAGGGCTCAGTCACTAACACCTCAAACAACCCACAGAATTGAAAAGGAAATGGTATATGCTGGTATTTACAGGTTGTAAAAAGCTGGTTTCACAATGGGGCTGAGAGCCCTTGTAGAGGACCCTCAGCAGCCCTGTCAGGTGGTTCACAGCTACCTGTGACTCCAGTTCTAGGGGATCCAATACCATCTCCTGACCTTTGTGGGCATTCACACACATGACACACAAACACACATGAATAAAATAAATTTGATAAAAAGCTGGGCACTTATACACATATGACACACAAGCGCACATGAATAAAAATAAAATAAATTTGATAAAAATCTAAGAACTAGTCCTATAAAGAATTGACTTCAAGTGGCATGGCCATCGTACCCTGCCAATCTTTTTGTCACTTTATGTCAATAGCCTAGATAAGGACAACAACCTGTAGGTGGCACAAGAGGCAACTCTAACTGCAAGAAGCTAGTCAGGTCATTTGCTGTCTAGATGGCAGGATGAACACTTAACTAGAAAGCATATAAGAAGTTACACATTAAGGCTAACTTCATCAATACTGAAGTTGTAAGATGTGTGATGGTTTGCTTGTCAGTTGTAAAATAGTGAAATAAATAAATAAGACAATCATAAAGACAATTAAAACAGGGATTTTTTTTTTTTTTTTTATTTTAATACAGGAGGGTCTCACTATATAAGCTGCTGGCATAGTACTCTTTATGTAGACCAGAGTCACCTTGAATTCATGAAGATCCATATGCTTCTGTCAATTAAAATTGATAGATTTTGCTGGGCATTGGTGGTGCACGCCTTTAATCCTAGCACTCGTGAGGCAGAAGCAGGCAGATCTCTGTGAGTTCGAGGACAGCCTGGTCTACAGAGATAGTTCCAAAACAATACAGAAAAACCCTGTCTTGAAAAACAAAAAACAGGAGCTGAAGAGATAGCTCAGTATTTAAGAGCGCTGGCTATTCTTGCAGAGGACCCAGGTTCATTTCCCAGCACCTACATGGAAGTTCACAACCATCCATAACTCCAGTTACAAGGGATCCAATGCCTTCTGGCCTCTGGACAGACATACATGCAGGCAAAAATACCCATAAAATAAAAATAAACATTTAGCTGGGTGGTAGTGGTGCACCTCTGTAATCCCAGTACTCGGAAGGCAGAGGCAGGTGGATCTCTGTGAGTTCAAGGCCAGCCTGGTCTACAACACTATGGAGAAACCCTGTCTCCAAAAAAAAAAAAAAAAAAAAAAAAAAAAAAAAAAAATCACACCAAACAAACGAAAAAAAATTGATAAATTTTACTAAGTTAAAAAAAAAAATTGTGTGGTAAACACTAAACAAATCCAAAGACAAATACTAGCTGGAAATTTGTACTTCAAATTCAATACTTCAGGCAGGCTATTTTTCAAAAATTCTCCCAAGTAAAGAAAAACAGTTACAGGCAAGAGAAAAATCTGAACCAACTATAGCTGGAAGACACCAATAAGGATGAAATGGCCTGATGGCTGAAGAGGCAGAACACCCAAGCCATTTGCTGCTACAAATGGTTGAATCAGGATTGGTGGTGGAAATTTCCATGAATTAAAACTCCAGATTTAAACAAAATTTTCTAAAAATGAGGGCAGTCCATAAGTGGAACAGGTGTCCTTAAAAAGTAACAGTTTGAAATCTGGGCATGGTGGCAAATGCCTGTAACCCCAGAACTTGAGAGATAGAGGCAGGCAGGTCTCTGTGAGTTCCAGGCCAGACCGATCAATACAGCAATTTCCAGGACATCCAGGATTACACAGTGGGACCCTGTCTCAGAGAAAGGGTGGGGGATTAGGGAGGGATGGAGGGAGAAAAATGGATTGGGCTGGAGAGAAGGCTTAGTGGTTAAGAGCATTTGCAGCAGACCCAGGTTCAATGCCCATCTACTACATGGTAGTTCACAACCATTCTAACTCCAGTTTCAAGGAATCTGATGCTCTCTTCTGATCTCCACAGGCACCAGAGCACACACATGGCATAAACACATACGGGCAGGCAAAATGCTCATCATACACATAAAACAAGTCTGAGGAAAAAAGATTAAAAAAAATAAAGGATTTGTGTTCAGTTGAAGCATTTTTACTAAGGCTCAAAAGTCAACTTCTAGGGTAGTTCTGAAAGGAAAGGTTACATTAAATGGGAAATTACAAGATCACTGAGATTGCTTCAAATTCTAAAAATAATGCAATTCTATTCCAAAGAGCTGCACCAACTCTGGAAAAGTAGTAAGAATGAAGTCAAATCATGACAGGTAACCACACATCCAGAAAGACCATAAGTCAAGATACTTATCATGATTACTTTTCTTTTTCAGTCATGGTCATGCTTTGTTACTCAGGCTGACCTTGTACTCGGTCTTCCTGACAAGCTTCCCAAGAGCTGGAATTACAGTGTGTGTTGCCATGCCCCACTTCTCCCCTCTCCTCTAAGGTACAGTTCTGACTTCACATGATCTATAGTGTTCTCTGGAAGGGAAAGGAAGAGGATACAAAGATTTAGAGAATCATGACTACTGTTACTCAATGTTTGGGACTCTGTGTCATTCATTCACTCTAAGCCCTTTGGTTATAAAAGACTCCATTCACCGTTTTTGCAGAACAGTGAATTAGGATGGAGGGTTGGTTAATTAAGTATTGGGTCTCAGGTGTAAAAGCCCTGTAACTCATGGGAAAGGCTTATATATGGATGCCACTTTCATTACAGTTGAAAGCACAGACAAATAGTATCAGAACTCAACTTACAAATGGATATACTATACAAGATTAATTTTTTAAGTCAGTTGGGTGAAATTTGAATAAATAGAAAAAGAATGGATAGTCTCCACTGACTCACCAACTCCCCCATCACACATGATAGGTGATGGTCAACATTCTTTCAAAGTAGAAAATACTGATGGAAGTTAGATCACCTATTAGGAAGTAAACTTTTAAATGACTATTTTGGAAATTCACTTATTGGAGTCAGATCTTCTATAGCCCAGACTGGCCTGGAACTCACTATATTCCTAAGGATGACCTTGAATTTACTTTAGATATTTTCGCTCTCTAACCTTCTAAGAACTAGGGTTACAGGTATGTGCCACCAAGGCCAACCTGTACAGTTGTTTTATTTAGGTTGAACTCTAAAGCTTAAGAAAAAGCAAATTTAGCAGGTATGTTGGATAGTTTTATGTTAACTTGACACAAGCTAAAGTCATCTGAGAGGAGGAGCCTCAATAGAGAAAATGCCTCCATAAGATTGAGCTGAGGCAAGCCTGTGGGGCCTTTTCATAATTAGTGACTTGTGGGGACAGAATCCAGCCCTGCCATGGTGCTTCATCACTGCAACAGAAAACCTAACTAAGACAGCTGGGAAATGTTCAAGGTTAACAGCTGCAATAATTCTAGGGTGAACACTCTACATATCCAAAAACTCTAGGCTGGCAACACCAACTCTTACTGTGTCATCTAAATTCCCCCATTCCCTTTCTCCTGGAAATGAACATGCTTCCAAAAAGTATAATGGGGGGGGAAAAAAAAAAAAGAAGGAAGGTAGGAAGGAAGGAAAGGAGGATCTTGAGTTCAAGGCCAGCCTGTATGTACTACATTCTGACACCTTATTCGCCTGTATGTACTACATTCTGACACCTTATTCAAAATCTTCAATGGCTGAGATTGTGCTGGCTTAGCCTGCACAAGACCATGACTGGATCTGCAGCAATACACTGCAGAAGGGATGGGAGGCATTTTGAAGGAAAGGGTAAGAGGAAATGAGAAGCCAAAATGGAGGTAAGAAGGTAGCAGGTACTGTTCAGGATATACTGAAAGAAAGTAAGGGGTGGGAAGGAAAGCAAGCTCCAGGAAAGGTAGTGACAAAGGGATATTGACAACACAAGCAAGGTTCCACACTGGCCACTGGAGGCACAGTGAGCCAGGGTAACCAAGGCCTAGGAGACGCGATGTGCCCCCCCCCCAAAAATTATATAAAACCTATATACTTATATTTATAAAAAAAGATAATTCTACCTTGGAAATATGATGCTAAACTACTATAAGCCATTAGAAATGCTTCAATGGCCACAATAATGAAAGAAAATATACCACAAACAAACATGCACAGCTAGTTATTTTCCATTTGTTCCTTCATTTCCTTATCCAAGTCAGAAATGACAATGACAAATAGTGTGTCATCTGGTATCAAGAATAAAGAAAGTGCCAGGTGGTGGTGGCACATGCCCTGAACTTAGGAGGCAGAGACAGATGGATCTCTGTGAGTTCTAGGCCAGGCCAGCCTGTTTTACAAAGCAAGTTCCAGGACAGCTAGGGCTATTGCACAGAGAACCCCCCACCCCACTCAATAAAAAAGACACACACACACACACACACACACACACACACACACACACACACACACACACACACACGAATAAAGAAAGCACAGGGAAGACAAAAGACATTTCATTTTGGCGTTCCTACTATTGAAACTCGTCAAGTGATAAGGATGATCCTGGGCAGCAGCACACAGTAAAACTGTGACTCCTACAGGGACTTCAGGTTAAGGCACAGAGAAACTCAGAATTATGACAGCTTGATAAGCACCCCAGGAGTAAATAGGATTAAGTGGCTATGTTAAAGGTGGCTATTTATGTATCTGAGAACTCAGAATAAAAAATGGAAGACATTAAATTACGTTAAAATGGAGGGTCATTACATATCTTTTGAATATCACATTTAAGCTGGACAAGCGCCCATCTCCCCTTACTGGCCCAGGTTTGTCTTGAGATTTAATTATTTACTTATTTATTTTTATCTTATGTATATGAATGTTTTGTCTGCATGAATGTCTGTAACCACATGTGCCCTGCGCCCACGAGGCCAGAAAAGAACATCAGGTCCCCAGGAACTGGAGTTACAGATGGTTTTGAACTACCATGTGAATGCTAGAAATTGAACTTGGGTTCTTTTGGAAGAGCAGCCAGAAATTTAAACACTGAACCATCCAATCTGTCCAGCTCCCCACTCCCTACCCACCCCCCAGCCTTTAAATAAATAGTTTTGGAATGAGAAAGGAACTCTAAAAGTTCTCATATAACAAAAAGCTCTGCTGTACTTTAAGCCTACAGAGTTAATACATGGGAGTACAGCTGTCCCTGTAGAAGTCACTCTAGATGGTCTTCTGGTGCAGATCTGCCAGCAAAAATCCCTCTATAACATCTCTTGACCTTTGTTACTTTATGAACTACAAACATTATGGGCTGTTAGAAAGATCATAGCTAAGTGTCAAACAATAAATAGTAATACCTCTAGCAGCCACTAGTCAGTCAAAGAGAGGATGGAGAAGGCCTAGAGACTAGAAGAAAGAGAGAAATGCAGAAAAATTACTACAAAGGACAAAAACTGGTTTAGTCATATAACTCTACTTAGGTTCTCCACTGTCACTAACTGATACTGAAGTTGCTTCTTCACCTGCTCCCTAAATAGAGTTACAATTATTAGAGGCTTGTACAATTTCATTAATGCTGGCTTTAATTTTATATAACAGAACCAAACTATAAATAGATTCAAATTTGGAACCACTAATTTTACAGAGCTGGGAGATGGTTCAGTGATTAAGAGTACTTGCTGCTCTTGCAGAGGACCCAGGAGATTCTCAATACTCACATAGTGGTTAGCAACCACTTGTTACTACAGTTGTGGGGATCTGATGCGAGGGCATTAGGTACACATGTGATACATAGACATTGCGGTGGCATTTAAAAGAGAATGACCCCAAAGGTTTGTGTATTGATTGTTTGGTCCCTAGTTGGTGGAACTGTTTGGGAAATATGACCAGGAGTATTTCACTGGGGACATGCTTTGAGGTTTCCAAAGACCACATCATTCCAGTTAACCCTCTCTGCATCCACTCCCCACTCTCTTCCTACTTAAAAAAGGGCGTGAACTCTCAACTACTGATCCTGAGCCATGTCTGCCTGCCGCCATGCTCCCTACCATGATGGCTATGACTCATCCTCAAAAACTGTATGTCTCCAACAAACTTTTGTATAAACTGTTGTGGTCATGGCACTTTAGTCACAGCAGTAGAAAAGTAACTAAGACAAGACATATATGCAGGTAAAGTAACCATACACATAAAATAATCTAAAAAGACGTTTTAAAAAATACTGATTTTAAGCAGGGCTTCGTGGCACAGCCTTTAATTCCAACACTCAGGGAAGCAGAGGGTAGGTGGATCTCTGTGAGGTTCAAGGCCAGCCTGGATCTAGCAAAGTGAGTTCTAGGACAGCCAAAGCTGTTACACAGGAAAAATCCCCTGTCTCAAAAAACAACACAAACAAATAACAAAAGTACTGATTTTACTTTGAGATACCTGGTGTTTAAGAGTCAGCCCTGAAAGCTGGGTGGTGGTGGTGCATCTCTGTGAGTTCAGTAGCCGGCAGGTGAATATCCATGAGTTCATGGACAGCCTAGTCTACAGAGTGAGTTCTATGACAGCCATGGGTACCCACAGAGAAATCCTGTCTCGGGGAAAAAAAGTCCAGCCCTGACAGCCAGATGTGGTGGTGTACACCTTTACTCCCAGCACCCAGGAAGCAGATGCAGGCAGATCCCTAAGGCTAGTCTGGGCTACTAGAGAAAATATCAGGGACATCCAGGGTGTAACTACAGAGAAACCCTGTTCCAAAACAAAATAAAACAAACAAACAAACAAAGTCATCCCTGAGTAGGCAATTTGTTTTCAGAATGTCCAAAAGCACAACCTCACGACTACTAGAATGTCTGCTATGTTTGAGAGCTCTTTCTAAGTTAGCTTCATCTGTTCTTGATAGAGGAACACCCAATAGGGTATGTGTTATTTCTGTCCTAAAAATGAGGGGACGATGATACTCATCTCCTAGAATGTCTTTAGGGTTATTGCTGGAATCAGGCACCATGACCATGCAATTCCTAAAAAGGAAAACATTTAACTGGGGCTGGCTTACAGTTCAAAGGTTTAGTCTATTATCATCATGGGGGAGGCATGGTGGCATGCAGACAGATATAGAGAGGTAGCTGGAGAATTCTACATCTGGATTGGCAGGCAGCAGGAAGAGAGTGAGCACTGTGCCTGGCTTGAGCATTTGAAACTACAAGCTTCCCGCCCCCAACATACTTCCTTCATCAAGGCCACATCTTGTAATAGTGCTACTCTCTTGTACCAAACATTCAAATCTATAAGCCCATGGTGGGGGAGGGGGCATTCCTTTTGTCTGTTTGGTTTTGTGGGAGGGCTTCTGTTGTTGTTTTTGTGGTTTGTTTGTTTGTTTGAGACAGGGTTTCTCTGTGTAGCCTAGCTGTCCTGAAACTCACTCTATAGACCAGGCTGGATTTAAACTCAGATATCCACCTGCCTCTGTCCCCGACCCTCAGTGCTGGTAGTAAAGGCATGTACCACCACTGCAGTTTTTTGGAGGGGCATTCTTATTCAAGCCACTACAGAAAGATAAGTCACTGGGTCCTAAGCCTCAAAATAAATGGAAGAACTAGAATCAGGGCTAAAATTGTTCCGATATTTCAGCTTCACCATTCTTCTCATTTAAAAACAATGTGATTCTTCTGGAAGTATATGAGTCATCTAGGACTGCCTGATGGGGGGTGTCCCGTATGCTGTGAAACTATGTTTCTCTTTATTGGCCGATAAACAAAAGCTCTTTCAGCCAAGGACAGGTAGGAAATCCAAACAGAGATAGAGAAAGATATTAGAAGAAGTGCAGGAGATGTCATGTAGCTGTCAGGGAAGCAAGAGGTCTGAGCATTGCTGGTAAGCCAAGACCACGGGAGATACATAGATTAATAGAAATGGGTTAGTAATTAAGAGAGCTAGCCTTAATAAGAAGACTGAGCAATAGCCAAACATTTTATAATTAATAATAAGCCTCTGTGTGTCTATTTGGGACTAAAGGGCTATAGGACTGGGCAGGACAGAAACTTATGTCTCTTATGCCCTTTGTTGCAGGATGTTATCTCTGAAGTCCATTCATTCACTGGGAATATAGCTACTAATTGCCACCTTATGCTGCCACAGATACTAACATAATGGTCCTACTCTCACAGCTAACAAGAGGTGATGATGGATATATATATCAATCCATCCATCCCAGACTGGTATTACTCATAATCCTCCTGAGTTGGGCACTATGCCCAACTTTTAAATGCACCCATTTAAACAAGGAGTGCAGGTAAGTTCCCACCCTATACGACAAGGCCACCTTCCTCTCCTGCTACAGTAAACAAGCAGACTCTACATTCTGTCAAGATAGCTTATTTATTTTTAAATTAGGTGTGGTTAAATACACCTTTAATCCCAGCACTAGGAGACAGAGGATCTCTCTGTGAGTTGAAGACCAAACAAAGCTAAGCAAAAGAGGCTGTTTCAAAACAACAAAACAAAAGTAATACTCAAGCTATTAACAACTAAGCCATCTCTCCAGACTGAAATTTTAATGTTTTACAGCTTGTTGGTATTCAGGCATCCGTACTGACCTGTCCTTGGGGTTCCTGACAGGAAAAGTCTTCAGCTGTAGCCACTAAGAGTACCACCTGTGTGCATTTACTCTACTTTTCCTTTTAAAAGGGCCCGCCCCTACCTCCTCCCTCTCCCGTCTCTGTCTCTGTCTCTCTCTCTGCCTCTCGCCTCTTTCTTCTTGGTACTCTCCCCTCCCTATCCTCTTCTGCTGCTCCTTTCCCCAAAGGCTGGTCTCTCTCTCCTCCCCAACTTTTCAAACTATTCACTTCTCCTTCAATAAAAAAAAAAAAAAAAAAAAAAAAAAAAAAAACCTCCACCCAAATTCTGTCACATGGTGTCTTTCTCTTTTCAGGGCTTTTAAAAATTACAACGCCTTCTAAATTATGTGTGTGTATGTTTATTTATTTATTTGTGCATTCAGTAGCTTGCACACATACCCACAGCAAGTTTGTGGAGGTCAGAAACAACTTGTGGGAATCCTGTTTCTTTCTGCCATGTGGGTTCATGGGACTGAACTCAGTTCATTGGCCACTTCTTTTGGCTTCAACAATTAAAAAAAAAAAAAAGGGGGGGGCAGGCAGTAGTGGTGAATGCTTCTGACTCCAGTACTCAGGTACAGGACAGCCAAGGCTACAAAGAGAAACTCTCTCACAACCAAAACAAACAAAAAACCTGATTTATTATATGAGTGGTCTACATGCAGTTATGTGTATAATGTGCATGCAGTGACCACAGAAGTCAGAAAAGGGATCCCTTTGTATTTTGCTGCTCTAGTCATTATATTACACCTGTCACTTATATAAAGTTATACACAGAATACATGTTGACATGTTCATCTTTATGCTTAAAATAGTTCTCCAGTTGTATTTTTTCTTCATTGAGAAAGGAAAAGTCTTACACTTCTGTTCAACCCATCCCACAACAGCCCCACACACAGCTAACACCAAATGAACAAGAATGGTGGGTGCAATTCCCTACTGGCCTTGCTCTATCCATGAATCAGCTGGTCCTCTTTATTAATTCTTCACCAGAGTCACCAAATGGAACATATGGGAACCAGAAAGAAACATGAACAAGCCAGGCATGGTGGCCCATATCTTTAATCCCAGGACTCCCGGGAGGCAGAGGCAGGGGATCTCTGGAGTTTGGGGCCAGCCAGGTGTACAGAGTGAGTTCCAGGGCTGCACAGAGAAACCCTGTCTCGGAAGAAAACAAAGTGAGTAGTGGGAGACTGTGCTGAGACCCTGGAAAATAGCTGGCCAGCCAAGAAACCTGTTGAGCAAAGTGTGTCTCTGCTTCACGTTCCTTTGTCCTCCTTTCTGGGAAGTCTGTGGGAAGAAAGGAGAGAGGGGGAGACAGGAGAACAAGGAAAGAGAACCAGTCACCTTCACTTACAGACAGGACTCACAACCAGATATGGTGGCCATCTTGTTCTCTTTTGACAAGAGCAAATTTCTGCCTGACAAGAGTCAAGCAATTACCAGTTAAGGAACACACTCAAATGTAGGATGGGGAAGGAGAGAAAAGCAGTTTACATCCCAAGCTCATCACAGGCCAGCCAACAGGGAAAGGCAGACACTGGCATGCAGAGGAAGTCAAGCCACCAGCACAACACATCAAGCCTCTCTCCCCTCCCTACGTGTGAAGCTTTGCACACCTGCAATTCTAGGACGCACTAAGAGAAACACCCTGAGATGCCAGCTATGCACCATTTATTTCTGTGCTTGGCTGGTTCTTTGCTGCCTCCAAAATAAAAGTTAGAAACTGATATTTATTATGCCAATTACCACTATATGATAAACATAAACTCCAGAAGCTCTGGTAGGCTTTACTTACTTACAAGGAAGGGAACACAATTCTGGATGGAGAGGATACAGCTCACTGATCCACACCCCATCCTAGACAAGCACAGATTAAAATAAGAATTCTCAAAATTCCCAATGGTGTCCAAAGTATTTAAAATTGCTAGGTCAAAGATTCCCTTTTTGCAGCAGTCAACCACAAAGGATTTCAGTGTTACATACAGAGGAAATGATGGCAAGAAACTCTAAATATGGACAAACCAGTAATTTAAATCCTTTTCTGAGTGGCTGATGCTCTCTTATCAGATCCTAAGTCAGACTCTGGTAAATGAAACCAAGACCCAGGCTTCTGGTTCCACTGGGATTTTCTTGTCTGAGGTTAGCCTGTCCACCAGTTGAGAATCTCTCCTGACCAACACAGATGTGTTTCACAGCCAAGGAAATACCAGAATACTAGAAGTCAAGGGCAAAGCTAAGCCCCCAAACAAAGCTGTTTCTCTTGAGTCTTGGAGTGCTCTCCAGCAAACCCTCCCTTTGTCTCTAGCTAGCAGGAATTCTGTACAACTATGAGATCCCAACTGGAGTCTAAATCAGAAAACAGGGCTAGAAACTAGCACATTCGGGGAATTTACCGCAGCAAACACTTGAGAAGCATGTACTTAGGATGCTTGGCTGGTTCAAGCTGGTAAATTTTCTTCAATGAGTTGGCTATCTAAACTACCCTAGTTTTAACTTAATTTTGGCCTCATAAGAACAGTCACTCACTGGTGGCTTTGGTTGGTTTTTTTTGTTTGTTTTGGTTTTTGTAGATTTTATTACAGGGTGACCTCAAACTCATGAACTTCCTGCCTTAGCTTCCCAAGCGCTAAGTTACTAAGCATGAGCTACCATGCTCAGCAAATTTTATTTTGGTTAGTATAAGATATAAAAAAGGGTGCTAGGTGCTAGGTGTGGTGGCACATGTCTTTAATACAGCACTTGGGAAGCAGAAGCAGATAGAGTCTCTATGAGTTAATGGACTTAATAGTAAGTTTCCCCCCAAATACAAATGGGGTTGAAGAGAGGCTTAGTGATTAACAGCATGTACTTCTCAAGGACCTGAGTTTGATTCCCAGCATCCATATTGGACAGCTTACAACTGTCTGTTAAGTCCAGTTCCAAGCTACAACCTTAATGTCTCTATTCTCCTCAGATACGTTGCAAGAAGCACAGCCCCACACAAAATATAAGAACTAAAAATTCCCCAAACTTTAAAGACACAAATAGTAATTCTATTTGAATTTGTGACTAATATGTGCTTTCACACACTTTTAATTTATCTAATACAATCTAGCTCTCTGACCCTAAAATCATTGTGAATCCATAATGTCCTTAAAACAGCATAAAATTACTTCTAGGATCCACTCCTTTAGGTATGTTTAAGAGATAAGTCTCATGAAGCCTAAGCTGGCCTTGAAGTTACTATAACAGCCAAGATGACACTGAACTGACACGGGATGTCCTTCTATATGCTGCAAATATGTGTTGCTTTTATTGGGTGGTGAATAAAAGCTTCTTTGGCCCATGACAAGGCAGAGTATAGCTAAGTGGGAAACCCAAGCAGAGACTGGGAGAAGGAAAGTGAAGTCGAGCCAGATGACATCCGGCCACCCAAGGAACAACATGCCAGAGCAACACTGGTAAGCCACAAGCTACATAGAGACACACAGGTAATAGAAATAGGTTAATTTAAAAGAAAGAGCTAGCCAGTAATAAGCTTAAATCATTGCCCAAATAATTATAATTAATATTAAGCTTCTGAGTGATAATTTTATAAGTAGCTGTGGAACTGGGAGGAGCACAGAGAAACTCCAGCTTCACTGAACCTGAGCGTGATTTACATTATGTGCAGCAACTCACTGGAGCTTTCTTGCTTATTTGGCTTATGCAAATGGGACTAAGTCTCTTAACCATCAATTTACGGATCAAATATAAATCAAATATTAGACTTTTTACATAGCAATTGATGCTAAAATAGAATTTTGATTGCAGTATGACTTGGAGTAATTAAATGATGTTGCAATTTAAAGATGATTTGACCTGTACACCAATAAAGGAACTTCCAGAGGCATCACCATCTCTGACTTCAAGCTCAGTTACAGTAATGAAAACAGCTTGGTATTGGCACAAAACAAACAGGTGGACCAATGGAATTGAATCAAAGACCCTGGTATTGAAATCCACATACTTATGAATACCTGATTTTTGACAAAGAGAGCTAATATTATACAATGGTAAGAAAGCATCTTCAACAATTGGTGCTGGCATAACTGGATGCTGACATGTAGAAGAATGCAAATAGAGTCATATCTATTCCCATGTACAAAACCTAAGTCCAAATGGATCAAAGACCTCAACTATAAATCCAGCCACACTGAATCTCTTAGAAGAGAAAGTGGGAAGTACCCCAGAATGCACTGGCACAGGAGACTACCTCCTAAATAAAAACATCAGTAGCTCAGACCCACTGAGAGCAACACTTAATAAATGGGACCTCCTGAAACTGAGAAGCTTCTGTAAGGCACAGTTAACAAGAGAAAATAGCAACCCTAAAGAATGGGGAAAAGATCTTCAATCCCACATCTGACATAGGGCTGATCTTCAAAATATACAAAAAACAAAACAAAATAAAACAAAACTCAAGAAACTAGACGCAAAAAAACACCCAATAATCCAATTAAAAAAATGGGCTACATATCTAATAAAGAATTCTCAACAGAGGAATCTCAAATGGGCGATGGACACTTAAGGAAATCAGCATCCTTAGCCATCATGGAAAAACAAATCAAAACAACTCTGAGATACTATCTTACACCTGTCAGAATGGGTCAAAAACACTAATGAAAGCTTATTTGGAGAGGATGTGGAATAAGGGGAACAGTCCTCCATTGCTGGTGGGAGGGTTAACTTGTACAGCCACTTTGAAAATCAATCTGGCAGTTTCCTGGAAAACTGGGAATCTACCTCAAGACCCAGCAATACCACTCGTGGGCATAGATCCAAAGGATGCACACTCATACCACAAAGACATATGCTCAACTATGTTCAAGGCAGCTGGAAACCAACCTAGATGCCCCTCAACCAAAGAATGGATAAAGAAATGTAGATGAAAGCTTCTGTCCTGCCAGGTCCCGCCACCCTCCAGCCCCAAATAAGCAAATAGAGACATATTAATTACTAAACCTTTGGCCAATGGTGTGGCTTCTTATTGGCTAGCTCTGTCTTAATTATTAACCCATTTCTATTCATCTATGTATTGCCATGAGGCTGGGCTTACCCATAATCCGGCATGTTACTCCTTCAGCACATGGTGTCTCTCTCCCAGCCTTTCTCTGCCTTCCTCTCCTCAGACTTCTCCTGGTCTGGTAGCCCTGCGTGGCTACTGACCAATCAGTGTTTTATTCATCAGCCAATAAGAGAAACATATATACAGAAGGACACCCCCCCATCATCTCCTCATTTCTGTCTAAATAAAAAGGTTTTAACTTTAACATAGTAAAATTATATATAACAAAATAGCTATCAAGCAAGAACTATAGCTAACAATTTTTAGTTCACCAACATTTGGCAAAATTTATAGAAAATATCCTATCATCTATCCTATCATTTTATGAGTCTACAGTTTTTATGTGTAACTTATCAGTTATCATATCTAAGGAAAACTATAACCATAATTATCTGTCCTCAACTCCATCAAAGATCACAGAAGGACACTAAACTCTAGGAACTGACAGAGACATCTCGGCTGCCCTGGACAGTCACCCAAAGTTTCTCTGTAATGTTGGAGACAGCCATCTTCAGTCCATGGGCCATAGTGTGTCTGGCAGGCTTCTCAGTGAAGGAGGAAATTTGAAACTGTCCACCTGTATTGGTAGCTTGTCAGGCATTTTTCTCTGTGTCCTGCAGAATGTCTGGCAGACTCTTCCTTGAAGCAGGAACTCTGCAGGACTGTCCCATTTTGTTTTTTCAAGTTCAGCAGTCGCTTTCCTATGGGTCCTGCATGTCCAGGTTATACAGCATCAGTCAGTCTAGGCAAGAACAATTTCTTGTCCAAATGGCTATTTCTGCCATGTTGAAGGCAAACTCCATAACAATTTCTTTGAAGTGCCCATCTTCCTCTCTGAAGTAATTGGTGTTTCCAGAAGCAGCTGTGTCTCACAGTCATGAAAAACCCTAAACCATTTTAAATGCCATATTCTGTAGGTCTTTGAAAGGTTTGAACAATATCTATCCATGTGAAATATATCTGTATATCTAGAAAATCTAACATAACTACAAGTTTTGACTATTATAGGTGACTATATCTGTATTTAATTATACATTACATTTTAAAAGAGCTGTTAAACACAATACCTAAAATATACCTATAATAAATTGACCTTAAATTTGTATCAATACATCAAAATCCATTCATTTTTAGATCATATTGCCCTTTCTTTCTTTGAAAGGAGATTGACTATGATCATTAATTATTTATAATCAACCCTGTTTAAATGAAATCAAACATTTATAAACAATATTTGGGAATTTGGGTGTTGTTCTCTCCAAATTGCTTCTTTGCTGTTTGGGGGACACTGCCAATACCACATGGGGATCCTTAGAAAACCCAGAAACCGGGCCAAATCGTGGTGGCAATAATCCTAGGCTGCATCATCTCAGCTGTTTTGGAGTACTATATTGGAATACTACTCAGCAGTAAAATTACAGGCAAATGGATGGAAATAGA